>NW_006408965.1:957116-964832 GCF_000296735.1 Chrysochloris asiatica
AATCTTATATATATATAAAATTTCCAATTTTCTAAGATTCATACTTAGTACATTCCATGTCCTAATTATTCACAGATGTTTACAGCTCTTTCTCTTCATTTTCAATTGTGGTCAATCAGAAAATGAAGGTCCTGAAGGTTTTATTCCATCTACATCATCACAGTCAGTTCTACTTTGATGAGGCCTCTCTTTCTCAGTTGTATTTTGAGTGCCTTCCAACATGATAATCTAATCTTCCAGCTTTATATCTGACAATATTCTGGTGCTCTTCATGGTGTTTCAGTATTCAATTTTCTTCTGCTAACAGAACTCCCTGTTATTCCTTAGGTTTTTGGTGACTAAATATTCAGAAATAATTTGTCCCTACTTCATTATAACCTGTATTATTCTGGAAGCTCAGTTCAACCTATCAACCAGAGGCAACAGTGTTGGTATTTCAAATATCCAAGGCATAGCTTCCAGAATTACAGAAACATGCAAGGAACTACAGTATAACAAACTGATAGACGACTGGTTGGTAGAAATTTTCTGTTCACCTCTTGTACCTCCTCATTTCTTCCATTTGCTTTAGCATCTCTACACTGGAAAGCAAGTTTCAGAGTCTCTTCTGACATCCATCTTGACATTTCCTTCTTTCTTGTCTTCTTAATGACTTTTTGCTTTCTTCCTGTACAATATTCTTGATTTCATCCCACAACTTTTCTGGTCTTTGGTCTTAATGATCTCTGAATTCAGGTGGGGTATATTCAAGGTTATATTTTGCCTCTCTTGGATGTGTTTTCATTTTTTTCAGCTTCAGTTTGAATTTGCATATGAGTAATTGATGGTATGTTCCACAATCTGCCCCTGGCCTTGTTTTGACTGATGATCTTCTATTTCCACAGATGCAGTCAATTTGATTTCTATGTATCCATCTGGTGAGGTCTCTTACACTGTCTAAAGAAGGTATTTGAAATGATTAAATCACTGGTTTTGCAGAGTTCTATTATGCGATCTCCAACATCATTTCTATCACCAAAGCCATATTCTTTAACTACTTATCCTTCCTCTTTGCTCCCAACCTTTGCATTCCAATCATCAGTAATGATCAATACATCTTGATTGCATGTTTGATCAATTTCAGATTGAAGAAGTTGGTAGAATTCTATTTCATCCTCGCTGGCTTTAGTGTATAGTGATAAATTTGAATAATAGTGGTATTAACTGGTTATTCCTACAGGCATGTGGATATTAAACTATCACAGACAGCATTATACATCATGACTGATCTGGATATGTTCTTTTTGACAATGAATGTAACACCATTGCTCTTCAATATGTCATTTCTGGCATAGTAAACCATGTGGTTGTCAGATTCAAAATGATACCAGTCCATTTCAGCTCACCAATGCCTAAGATATTAATATTTATGCATTCCATTTCATTTTTGACAATTTCTAATTTTTCTAGTTTCCTACTTAGTACAGTCTATGTTCCTATTACTAAGGGATGTTTACAGCTGTTTATCTTCATTTTGAGTTTTGCCCCATCAGCAAATGAAGGTCCCATGGGCCTTACTCCCAAGTGCTTTACTCCATTCTCATCATCATGGTTGACTCTGCTTTGAGGAGGCAGCTCTTTCCCAGTCTCATTTTCAGTGACTTCCAACCTGAGGGGCTCATTTCTCGGCACTATATATGACACTGTTTCTCTGCTATTCATAAGGTTTTTAGTGACTAAATTATTCGGAAGTAGTTCGTCACTCCTTCTTCCTAGTCTGTCTTCGTCTTGAAACTCATCTGAAACCTGTCTACCATGGGTGACCCTGCTGGTATTTAAAATACTGATTTCATAGCTTCCAGAATAACTCACAAGCCACTACAGTACAACAAACTGACAGATGAGTGGTGGTATGGTAAATACAGACAAATGATTTGGTATAATAAATCATGTGATTTTCATATTGAAAATTGCCAATATCATCCATTTCACCTCGCTAATGCCTAGGGTATCAAAGTTTAGTGTTCTGTTTCATTTTGACAATTTCCGATTTTCCTAAATACATATAGTAGACGTTCTGATTATGAATGGATCTTTGCAGCTGCCTCTCTTCATTTTGGGTTGTGCCCCATCAGCAAATAAAAATCCCAAAGGCTTTACTCCATTTGTATCACCTAGTACAACTCTACTTTGGGGATACATCTCTTCCCTAGTCATATTTTGAGTGCCTTCCAAACTGAGGGGCTCATCTTCAGGCACTGTCTCTCACATTACTCTGGTACTCTTTAGCACATTTTGTTATTCATTATTCTGGTGCTAACAGTGTTTCACTGATATCCATAAGGTTTTTAGTGACTAAATATTTGGAAATAGTCTTTGACTCCTTCTTCATAATCTGTCTTTATCTGGAAGCTAATCTGAAACCTGTCTACCAAGTGTGAACCTACTGGTATTTCAAATACCCATGGCATAGCTTCTAGAATCATAGTAACACACAAGATACCACAGTAGGACAAACTGACAGTCCAGTGGTGGGGATCAATAAATAACATTACAATAAAACTTCAATTTATTTGGATTCACTATTAATGCTCATGGATACATCAAATAAGAAATCAAATGGCATACTGCATTTACTGCAAAAGACGTCTTGAAAGTGTTCAAGAGCAAAGATGCTGATTTGAGGACTAAGGTATGCCTGACCCAAGCCATGGTGTTTTCTCTGGCCTCTGAAATGTGGCCAGAGAAAATACTATGTGAAATTTTCACATGCATGTGAAAATTAGGCAATCACTAAGGGAGACCATAGAAGAATTAATGCATTTGAAATATGGTGTTGGCGAAGACTACTGAAAGTACTGTTGACTGCCAGAAAAACAGACATATCTTATTTGGATGAAGTACAGTCAGAATACTCCTTAAAATTGGGGAATGAGATAATTCAGCTCTCATATCTTGGTCATAAGGAGCTCTGGTAGCATACTGGTTATGAATTGGGTTGCTAATCTCAAAGACAGCAGTTCAAAACTACAAGCTGTTCCATGCAAGAAAGATGACGCTTTGCTCCCATATAGATTTATAGCTTCAGAAACCCTATGGTGTGTCACTATGAAACAGAACCCGTTCTATAGCACATACCACCACCATCACCTTAGACATTATCAGAAGAGACAAATATCTCAAGAAAGACATCATATTTGGAAAAGTGGAGGACCAACTAAAAACAGGAAGACACTCTGCAAGCTGATTGCTTCTATAGCAGCAATAATGGGCTCAAACATAACAATTATGAAAGTGGCACAGGAACAGGCAGTATTTCATTCTGTTGACATAGGATCATGATGTGTCAGAATGACTAGATCGCACCTACTAACAACAACAATGGATTATTTTATGTGATTCTTCCAATAATCTTGTGTGAGAGAGTACTGTATTTATGAGTCAAGTGAGAAAATTTAATGCAAAGACATAACTGGTCATCACAAAGTTAAATAATTGAGACAGTACTTTGTGATTGTTGCTATTGTTAGGTGCCATTGAGTCAGTACTGACTCAAATTGACCTTATGTACAACAGAATGAAATACTGCCCAGTCCTTTGCCAACCTCACAATCATTGATATGATATAACTAACCATTGATGCTATTGCTGTGCTAATATACCTATTCGGGGGGTCTCCCTTTTTTTCTCTGATCTTCCACTTTATGAAACATGATATCCTTTTCCAGTGACTGGTCTCTCCTGTTACTATATCTGAAGTAAGAATGACAAAGTCTGGCCACCCTGGCTTCCAAGGAATATTCTGGCTGTTCTTCTAACACAGATTGGTTTATACTTTTGGTAGCACATGGTAGTGTTAATATTCACCTACAAAAGCATACCAATTCTATTGTCTTCTGTATTCACTATCCAACTTTTGCATGATATGAAGTTATTGATATTACCATGGATTGGGTCAGGTGAACCTGAGGCCTCAAACTGATGTATTTGTTCTTGAACACTTTAAAGAAGTCTTGTACAGCAGATTTACCTAATGGAATATGCCATTTAATTTCCTTCTTTTATTTTTTTATGTTTCATTGTGAATTATGTGATAGTTTACATGGGAGAACATTAGATTTACATTCATCCTATTGTATATCATTTCAATGCCATGGTTACAATCCCCTCCATGAATCATCAACTAACCAAATGGTACACCATGCAAGACTGCGTCCTTGTCGTCAGCACACAGACACTCTCCCTGTCTGGGTCTAAAGTCTACAGCCGCTCCATCTCTCCACGTCATTGTCTCTACCTCCATCTCTGGCACCACTGCTTCTAGGGTAGGGTCCTGCTCTCCACTCTTCTCCCTTGATAGTCCCAGGGACCTCCACTCTTAGATGGCAAAGTAAATCTCTCCCATCCTTTTGCTACAAAACATCTACCTTTACATTTCCAACCTTCTCAATCAGTCCTGATAAAAAGTATTCACTATTGTATCACAAGAGACATCCACATCTCCTTTCATCAGCCCTGCCAAGACAGATAGGTTACTACACAGTGGAGATTCTGCCTTCCTCCAGGCCCTCTGGATCTAGGCTCCCTTTTGAAAGCTTGTAAGCCAGTCACTTCTTGCCTTTGTAGCACCCTCCCCCACCCCCACCCCCCCATTTTGGATAGCCAATGTTCAAGTTGCCCATCCCTGTCTACTCTGTGTATGGAGGGAGTGGGAATGATACTCGCTATAAAGATTTGTTCCATCTTTTGAGCTACATAGGTGTAGGTCAAGTTCCTCAAATTATGCTTTTTTTCCTCTTCTTTCTTCTAGTTGAGCTCTGATTATCCAGTCATTGAAGCCAGGTCAAGTGGGTATTATCTGAGAGTGTGGGTGTTCTTATGCATATGCCCTCTCTTCTTATCAGCTGGACATTTCACTCTCCACTCTACCCCTCTGTGACTATGTCACTGACTCTGGGCGCAAGAGTCCTCATGTCTTTACACACTGCTGGCCAACCAGGTCTCCACCTGGGTTCATGGAAGTCTATTGAATGTTGTAAGGCGTAGCTTGAACTTCATTGCTGTTTTTCCCTCACTTCCCCTTATCGGTGATGAATGTGGTCAGCAATCAGAGCATGTATTCCCATTGAGTCTTAGTCTTGGAACAGGGTTTACCCTGAGGGGACCCGACCCCCTGTCTTGATGTCTCCTGGGCTAGCAACTTGCTTGTTCTTGTAGTAATCAATCGAACTGACTATATTGTTTTGTATTTGTCCTGTCAGTTTTTCTTTCAAGAAGTGTTGTCTGTTCTAGCCACTCAAGGATGGTCTGCTTATCTTTTCAAGTGGAAATGTCACACCTTAGAAGATTCTGGATGCTGTTCAGGATTCCACCTATGGTCTTATGTAATCCAGAGCCTCTGCAGGAAGCCTCCTTCACTGGGCACGTTGTAGCCCCATTTTAGGTATTCCAATCAGTTATAGGCAGAAGACAAACTTACAAGCTTTCTAAGGTGATATTTCAGGCTATTTCTTTCTCTGCCCCAAAAGTGTCTATTTTATAATGGTGTGCAAGGGAAACCAAGATTCAAAAGATAGCCAAGCATCTTAACATTATTCCCCCCTACACTCCCATTCCAACCATGTCTCAATCCCTGAATCCTAGAGCCCTGTTGTTCTAAGGTTGTGCATACATCATTATTTACCTCTGTCCCACATTGCTCATGCAAACTTGTCTAATTATTTTCCTTTCTGCTTTGTTCTTCTATTCCCCTCCCCTTCTTGTGTATTTCCCCCCTCTTAATCACCCAAACTGTCCTGTGTCTATTCCCTACCCTGTGCTCCACCTTCCTCTCCTGCCCGTCACCCCACTCTCCTCATTCCTTTAACCAGCAAAAATCCCACCCCACCCCCATTAGTATGGGTTCTTTTTCTTAGTCTTTTACAGTACTGGTCTTATGTAGTATTTCTCCTTTTGTGACTGACTAATTTCACTCAAGGAGCTCTGGTAGTATAGTGGTTATGAATTGGTCTGCTAATCTCAAGGTCAGCAATTCAAAACTACTAGCTGTTCTGTGGGAAAAAGATGAGGTTTTCTGCTCCCATAAAGATTTTCAACCTCAGAAACCCTATACAGGGTTACTATGAGCTGGAACTGACTCCACAGCACACAACAACAACAATTTCACTCAACATGATGTCCTCAAGGTTCATCCATATTACGCAATGGCTTGCAGCTTCCTTGTTATTCTTCAAGGTAGCACAATATTCCATTGTGTGTATGTACCACAGTTTGTTTATCCATTCTTCAGTTGATAGGTACTTAGGCTGTCTCCAACTTTTTGCTATTGTAAATAGTGCTGCTATGAACATTGGTGTGCATGTATCTACTCAAGTTATGGCTTGTATTTCTTATGATAAATACCAAGTAGAGGAATTGCTGCATCATAAGGTATTTCTATTTCCAACTTTCTGAGGAAGCATCATATTGCTTTCCAGAGAGGTTGGACCATTTTGCAGTCCAACCAGCAATGCAGGAGCATCCCACTCTGTCCACAACCCTGCCATCATTTATTGTCCTTTACTTTTTTTATCTTTGCTCTTATTGGTGTGAGATGATATCTCATTTTTGTTTTGATTTGCCTCTCTATAAATCACTATGGGTTGGAACCGACTCGACCATACCTCACAGCATCAACAACAACAACAACAAATTGCTTGTGATCATGAACATTTCATCATAAGTTTGTTGGGTGCCCTAATCTCCTCCTTGGTGAAGTGTCTGTTCATGTTCTATGCCCATTTTATAATTGGGTTATTTGTCTTTTTCTTGTAGTGGTGTTTTAGTTTCATATATAATTTAGAAGTGAGTCCCTTGTCTGATGTATCATTGCAAATATTTTTTCCGATTGTGTGGGTTCCCTTTTTACTCTTTTGATGAAGTCTTTTGATGCCCATAAGTTTCTAATTTTTATTATGTCCCAATCATCTTTTTTGTCTACTTCTGTTTTTGTAGTTTTCAAAATGTTTGGTAGTCTGTGTATTCCCTGAATTAGTGCCCTTACATTTGTCCCTATTTTTTCATGGATGTTCTTCATAATTCTGGGATTCATGTTTAGGTCTTTAGTCCATGCTGAGTTGGTTTTTGTATAAGGCATGAGGTGAAGGTTTTGAGTCAGTCTTTTGCATATCACTTTCCAGTTCTGCTAAAACCATCTGTTGAAGAGACTATCACCTCCCCATGTGACATATTTAGTTATTTTTTCAAAAACGAGTTGGTCATATGTGGTTGGGTTAATTTGGATTGGATGAAATGGATTCTCAATTCTGTTCCATTGATAATGTATCTTTCATTTTACCAGTACCAAGCTGTTTTGACCAAAATAGCCATGTAATAAATTTTGAAGTCAGGGAGTGAGTGTTTCCCAACCTTATCCATCTTCTTAAGCAGTGCCTTGGTTATCCTGTGTCTCTTTCCTTTGCATATAAAATTTGTAGTTGTTTGTTCCATCACTTTGAAGAATATAGTTGGAATCTGGATTGGGATTGCATTATATCTGTAAATTGCCTTGAGCAGTATTGACATTTTCACAATGTGAAGTCTTCCTATCCAGGAGCATGGTACTTTCTTCCATTTTTGTTAGTCTCTTTTGGTTTCTTATAGTAGTGTTTTGTAATTGTCTTTGCACAAGTCTTTGTCTCTCTTGTTACATTTATTTCTAACTATTTCATCCTTTGGGAAACTATTGTAAATGGTATT
>NW_006408965.1:965554-966513 GCF_000296735.1 Chrysochloris asiatica
TGAGTAGAATTAGTGACAGATCTTCCCTGAATGTTTAGTAGAACTCACCAGTGAAACCATACTGGCCTGGATTTCTTTTGGTTGGGAGTTTTTGATGACCTAATCAATTTCTTCTTTTGTTATGGGTCTGATCAGGTTTTCTACTTCACTCTGTGTAAGTTTAGGTAGGTCATGTTTTTCTAAAAATGTATCCATCCCTTTTAAGTTTTCAAAATTTTTGGAGTACAACTCTTCATTGTTGTTGTTGTCACATGCCATTGAGTCAGAAACGAATCATAGCGACCCCGTGCACAGCAGAACGAAACAATGTCCGATCTTGGGCCAACCTCACTACTGCCATCACAATCTTCATAGTATTCTGTTATTAGCCTTTGATTTCCTTTGGTTCTGTTGTGACATCACCCATGTTGTTTCTAATATTTGTTATTTGTGTTTTCTTCCTCTTTTCTTTTTTTAGGTTTGACAATGGTCTGTCAAATATGTTAATACTTTGCAAGTCCCAGATGCTTGTCCTATTGATTGTTTCTATAGTTTTCCTGTTTTCTATCGCATTTATTTCTGTTCCAATCTTTATTGTTTCTTTTTTTTTTTTTTTGGTGGCTATAGGTTCCCTCTCTTGGTCTGTTTCTAATTGTTGTTGATGTTGTTTTAATGTATTAAATTTGGTTATGTTTTTCTGTTTGGATATGCGCATTTATTGCAATAAATTGTCCTCTCAGCACTGCTTTTGCCATGTCCCAAAGATTTTGGTATATTGTGTTTTTGTTCTCATTTGTTTCTAGGAACTTTGTGAATTCAAATTTAATTTATTCTACCGCCCAGTCACTTTTCAGCAGAGTGTTATTCAGTTTCCATGTATTTGACTTTATTTACTTGTTCTTCCTATTGTTGATTTCTAATTTGATGGCATTGTGGCCTGAGAAGATGCTTTGGCGTATTTTGATATGTTTTAAATTTAT
>NW_006408965.1:966715-968869 GCF_000296735.1 Chrysochloris asiatica
TTCAAATCTATTAGAGTTTGCTTTATATATTTTGGAGCTCTTTCACAGGGAGCATAGATATTTACTATGATTATGTCATCCTGTTCAGTTGTTCCTTTAACCATGAGATAATGTCCATCATTATCTATTATGCTGGTTTTTGCTTTAAAGTTTATTTTATCAGAGATTAGTACTGCCTCTCCTGTTTGTTTTTTATTGCAATTAGCTGATATGTTTTTTTTTTCCATCCTTTGACTTTTCATCTGTTTTTGTCCCAGTGTGTGAGTTGTGTCTCTTGCAGACAGCATATTGAAGGATCTTGTTTTCTTATCCATTCTGCCACCCTCCATCTCTTAACTAGTTTATTTAATCCATTTTCATTCAGAATAATTATTGATATGTATGGATTAATTGCTGCCATTTGTTTGTCTTTTTGTGGTGATTTTGCTTTTTTTGTTCTGTGTGTCTTCCTTTGTTGAGTTCATGCTTTTTGTGTTCTTTCTTGTGAGTTTCCTTATAGTTTTAATGTTTCCATTTCTTCTTGGATTTTCATTTTCTTCATATGTTGTGAAGTTAGTTATCTTTGAAAAATCTTTGAATTTACCTTCTAGCCCATTAACCTTTCCCTCCATTTAGTGCAGTGTATTTTATCCTGTAATCTACCTGTCATTATCAACATCTGGATCTCTGTTTCTATGTGTTTACTTTCTTATATGTTATAATTGTTTTGATCATAGACTGACTGCACAGATTCTCTGAGTTTGTTCTTACAGTTTTGTTCTGTTCTCAACTCTTTCTTCTGTCAATTTAGTTCTGGAAAGTGCTGACACGTATGTCAATATCTGATTGTTGTCTGTTCTTATTGGTTCTCAGTCCACAGAACTCCCTTTAGGATGTTTTGTAATGCAGGGTTGCTTTGGCAAAATCCCTTAGCTTCTGTTTATCCTAGAATGTATTGATTACATTGTCACATTTGATTGATAGCTCTGCTGGATAAAGGATTCTTTGTTGGTAGGTTTTTTCTTTCAGGGTTTTATACATGTCTCCTCATTGCCTTCTTGCCTGCATTATTTCTGCTGAGAGATCCAAGCTTAATCTGACTTGCTTGCCTTTGTATGTAACACTTCTGTTTTCCCTAGCTACTTTCAGGAGTGTCTCCTTATCTTTGATTTTGGAGAGCTTGATTATGATATGTCTCGGTGATTTTCTTTTGGGGGTCTGTACCTCCTGGGGTTCGTTTAGCTTCTTGGATGCTATCTTTTCACTTTTCAGGATGTTAAAGAAATTTTCTTCCAGCAATTCTTCAACTATTGCCTCTTTGGACTTGTGTAATTCTTCTTGTTATGGAATGCCAATAACTCTTAAGTTATTACTCTTCATGTTGTCCAAAATGAATCTTAGACCTTCTTCAGATTTTTTTATCCTTTTTTCTGTTTGCGCTTCTATCTTAGTGGTATTGAGAGATTTGTCTTCCAGCTCACTAATTCTGTGTTCCATCTCTTCTAGTCTACTTATTTACCCTTTCAGTGTATTGTCTATTTCTGTTGTTCTATTATTGATCATTTGGACCTCTTTCTGTAGGGTTTGAATTATTTCCAATGCTGTATCTATCCTAATTGATTGTTCCTGTAGTGCTTTCCTGACTTCTTCCTTATTTTTATCAACTCCATTGTAAAGTGTTTTGAAATATTTTATAATAATTTTTCTGAATTCCTTCTCAGGCATTTCCAAGGCCTGCCCTCCTTCCAGAATGGAGTTCAGGTCTATCTCTAGGTCATTTGTCTCAGACATTTTATCTTGTTTGTGGACATGTGCTGATATGGTCATCTGATTTTGCTTCTTGGACAAATTTAGTGTTTATCTGTGGCCTTAATACTTAATTGAATGTGTTTGTTGGTATTTTTTATGCTTTCTGGTGGTTTCCAGGTAGATGTGATCAGGATATGGGCTTCCCTTTTCACTCTTCTCTTTGCTTAACCAGAGTAACTTTCAAAGATGTTGTCTGTTTCCCTGGTATATGACAGTTGGTATTGGTTCTTGCCTGGATTTTGGTGTTTTATAGAGTGTGATTGTAGCTTGACTATATGGCAGTATTTCCTGTCTCTTTTGGGTAATATAGGGACAAAGAGAGTTCCCCAGTGGTAGAAGGGGGAGCATAAAACAGCAAAACAGAAA
>NW_006408965.1:969955-971740 GCF_000296735.1 Chrysochloris asiatica
GTCACTATCAGTTGGTTCTGACTCGATGGCACCTGACAACAACAACAACAAATATGAGTATGACTTTAAAATCCTCTTTCAGCTTATTGCCTTCAAAACTGCTTGAGAGATTGCAATATGCCACTGTTGGTTGTTATGCTGTACCTCAGGATTTAATTTAATTTTCGGCCTGTTTTGTTTTTAAACTCTCTTTCCCTCCTCACACCCCTTGTTCTGGCTTTTCCATATTAAAAAATATATATAAATAAATAGCTGTTCATGGCCAGCTCTTGGGCTGAGAGTATCTGCACATGTGTGGCAGAATAACCCACCAGTTTTGTGCATGGGTGGTGTCCCCTCGCTCAGGCACCCTCTCTTGTCACCAGAATGGAGGTGCGCAAACAATGGGGAGCCAATGAATAGATAACAATAACAACAAAAAGGAAATCAGAACAAAGCAAAACTGATAAAATGTGCTGTCCACCTTTGCTCCAAGGTTCCGTGGTGTTTTTCTGTGGTGTGTCTACTCCCCCGCTTGACCTTTCTGTTTGGTCTCACCCAAGTTGTTGGCTCTGGGCCTCCAAGCCCTGGTAGATTCAAAAGTATGTGATTTCTTAATTTCATTACAAATTCTACTAGCTATAACTTTCAAACTTTTTAAATATTCCTACCTATGTGGATCCGAGTTTTGGAGCTCTGCCTGTTAATCTGCTTTGCCTGGCATTCTGTGGTACTGCTGATGGTGAACCTCAATGCACCTCCATCCTAGACACCATTAAGCCCCACTTCTCCGATTTTTCCATTTAATTTCTTGAATGCTTTTTCCAAGTACTTGAGAACTTCAACCTTTTCTCCATTTATATAGATATTATTTATTGGTGCAGTGAAAAGGATTTTTGTTTTCTTTTTTGTTGAGGTGCAACCCGTATTGAAGACTGTGGTGTTTGATACTCATCCATAAGTATTTTAATTCCTCTTCACTTTCTGCAAGCAAGACTCTATCATCTGCATATCACGAGTTGTTAATATGTCTTCCTCTAATTTTGATGACACATTTTTCTTCATATAATCCAGCTTCTCTGATTATTTGCTCAACATACAGTTTGAAAAATATGGTGAAAGAATACAACCCTGGTGCATACCTTTGTTAATTTTAAACCATTCAGTATTCTCTTATTCTGTTCGAACACCTGCCTCTTGTTCTATGTACAGGTTTCTCATGAGCACAATTAAGTATTCCAGAATACTCATTCTCTGCAATATTGTCCATAACTTGTCATGATCCACACAATTGAAAGCCTTTACATAGTCAATAAAACAGAAGTAAACATCTTTTTGACATTCTCTGCTTTCAGCCAAGATCCATCTGACATTAAAAATCATATCGCTCATTCTATGTCCTGATGTAAACATGGTTTGAACCTCTGGCAGTTCTCTGTCAAGTACTTTTTGGATTATGTTTAGCAAAATTTTACTTGTGTGAGATATTAATGATGTCGCCTATTGACTTTGCATTCTACTGGGTTATCTCTCTTTGGAATGGGCACAAATATAGACCTCTTCCAGTCAGTTGGCCAGGTCTAAATAATTAATTCTTTCATTTATCCAATCACTTATTTTGTTTTAACTGCAAGATTAGTGATTCAAACTCACAAGTTGCTCCTTAGAAACCCAATACGGACTTGTGGCTGTTCTTCTTTCAGGGTCAGATGTGACTTGATGGCACTTAGCAATAACAACAGCATATGTTACTGGGGAATGTTGTTGTTGTTAGATGCCATCAAGTCAGTACTGACTCATAATGAC
>NW_006408965.1:972085-980255 GCF_000296735.1 Chrysochloris asiatica
AACTCAAAATCATCAATTCTTCTATGATCTTCCTTATTCACTGTCCAGCTTTTGCATGTATATGAGGTTATTGAAAATAACATGGCTCAGGTCAGGTGCACCTTAGTCCTCAAGCTGACATCTTTGCTCTTCAACATTTTACAAAGGTCTTGTGCAGCAGATTTGCCTCATGCAACACATCGTTTGTTTTCTTGACTGCTGTTTCCATGAGTGTTGATAGTTAATCCAAGAAGAATGAAGTCTTTGATAACTTCAATCTTTTCTCCATTGAAAAGAATGTTGTTTACTGTTCCAGTGGTGAGGATTTTTGTTTTCTTTACATTGAGATTTAATCCATACTGAAGGCTGAGGTCTTAGATATTCATCAGTAAATGTTTTAAGTCCTCTTCACTTTCAGTAAGCAAGGTTGTATCATCTGCATATCACAGGTTGTTAATGAGTTTTCCTCCAATCCTGATGCCACATTTTTCTTCATATAACCCAGCATCTCAGATTATTTGCTCAGCATACAGGTTGAATAAGTAATGTGAAAGAATACAACCCTGTCACACATCTTTTTAAATTTTAAACCATTCAATGTTCCCAAGTTCTGTTTGAACAATTGCCTCTTGGTCCATGTACAGATTCCTCATGAGCAAAATTAAGTGTTCAGTAACACTCATGCTTCGCAATGTTGTCCATAGCTTGTCATGATCCACGCAATTGAAAGCCTTTGCTTAGTCAATAAAGTGCACAGGTAAATTTCTTTCTTGTATTCGCTGCTGTTAGCCAAGTTCCATCGAACATCAGCAATGATATTCTTCATTCCACGTCCTTTTTTGAATCTGGCTTTAACCTCTGGAAGTTCTCTTTAAATGTATTCTTGCAGCTATTTCTGTATTACCTTTAGTAAAACTTTACGCACATGAGTTTACTAATAGTAGAGGTGGGAGAAATGTTACCTAATAAAATATGATAAAAATAAAATGCAAATACATGCATATTCATATGTATAGACTATCACAGATAAAAAAGCAAGTGCTAAATACTTTGTGAAGACATTGTGATACAGTGAGGCATTCCAGGAGAAAATGACTTTTTCTGATTAGTATGATTTATTTCATGTATGAATCTTTGTCCATTTTCTGTGAAACACAGATATCATTAGAAAAGAAAATGCATCTAAAAATAGGGCACTTTTCCTCTGCTTAAGAATACCATATTCTAATTAAAGAACAAATACCACTCTTGAAGTGACGAAAATGTCAAGGAGTTTCTAAGCTGAGAATCATTGCCTGGAGTCTTGATGTGGCTCTGTAGGGTAAGCTGTATACTGCTAACCCCAAGGTTAGTAGCTTAAACTCACCAGTGTCTCCTTGAAAACTTTATACAAGGTCGCTATGAGTCAAAATGGACTTGATGACACTTAACAACAATAACAGTCACTGTCTAGTTCTTCAGTTAAAGCATTGGGAAGAGTAAAAGATGGAGTATGGTAAAGCTATCTTTATTCTCTATCTGTGTGGATTTAACTATGAAAGACAGAATGAAGCCTAGTGTATAAGGTAAAAGCACATGTAAGAGGTCAAATTCAACAAATGGTACTTGGAAATATGATTTGTTTAAAATGTTGTACTGTTTCAAACTATAAAGACGAGCAAGATAAAAATCTTTGTCATATTTCACTGAGAATGTATCTATTATGATTCAAATTCTGACACTGTATCAAATACACAGAAATCCTACTTGGCAAGTTAGGATTTCCTATTCAGAAAGTCATATATTAGTAATTATTTTAGCAATTTATAGTTTCCCCTATTTTTACATTTAAGTGTTAAAATATGAGGTAGCATAGGTTGATTAAAGAAAAAAGATACATATATAATACTTTTAATGTTAATGGTGGTAGTGGTGGTTTTATGCTGTGGAGTCATTTTCAGTTCACAGTGACCTTGTATAGGGTTTCCAAAGCTGTAAATCTTTACAGGAGCTGTAAAGCTCATCTTTCTCCCACAGAACAGTTGTTAATTTCAGCTCTTTAGCCCAACTTGTAACCACTATGCTACCAAATCTCCTTTTAATGTTAATAGTTGGATACTTGTTATGCATACACACATGCCCATATTACCACCACTTAAAAATATGACACTGCATATAATCTAAATTTTCATCATGGTATGTCATTAAATATTTGTCATTAAATATAATGCTATTTAAAGCATTATTTTAATGACTACTTATTATCTATTGTATTTCTACCAGTCATTGGTTAGTTCATTCAAAATACTACTAGTTTTCATTAGTATAAACAATGTTGTTGTTGTTGTTAAGTGCCGTTGAGTCAGTTCCAATTTATAGTGACCCTATATAGGTTTCTCGAGGAGCAGCTGATGAGCTTGAACTTCCAACATTGCAGTTCAAACTGACCTTGCAGTCCCACACATTAATACACAGTGACACACCAGGACTCCATTATAAACAATGTTGTTGTTGTTGTCGTGTGCATTGGAGCTGGTTCCTAGTCATACCACCCTGTACAGGGTTTCTGAAGGGGTAAATCTTTATGGGAGCAGAAAACCTCATCTTTCTCCCATGGAACAACTGGTAGTTTCGAAATGCTGACTTTAAGGTGCACAGCCTGATTCATAACCACTACACTAACAATAAGCATTTTATAACTGTTATGATAAGGCTAAATGTCAATTTGGCTGGGCTATGATTCTCAGGGGTTTGGCAGTTTGACAATTATGCGGTTGTTGTTGTTAAATGCCATCGAGTCGATTCCAACCCATAGCGACCCTGTATAGGGTTTCCAAGGAGCAGCTGGTGACGTTGAACCACAGACCTTGCAGTTCAAACAACTTTGCCTACAGCCAAACCAGGACTACTAACAATTATGTAATGATGTACTTTTCCACCATGATGAAATCTGATATATTACAATCACTGGTATAATAAGAAATGCTACAAATAGTCATTCAGTTGAAAAGTAGTTTACATTGGGTTGTGGACTGCCTCCAATATATATGGATTTAGGAACTTTTGGACAAAGCTTTTGGGCTTTTTCCTTACTCTGTTGTTGTTGTTGTTAAGTGCTGTTGAATCAATTTCATCTCTTAGTGACATTGTATATGTATAGGTTTGAACTGACAACGTGGCACTTAGCAGTCCAGTGCTTATCATACAATGCCACATTAGGATTCCTTTTGCTTGCTCTGGATTCTACATTTGACTTGTCATCATTTGACACCCTATTCTTTGTACTTGTATTGACTACTGATCTTGGGATTTATTAGTCTCTACAATCTGAATCCTGACTTCTTACCTACTGATCTGCAGCTACATGAGTCAGGAAAAGCTTATAGTCTGAAGTCTATCCCAAGGACTTCCAATTTGCCAGTCTCTACAACCACATGAGCCATTTACTTGATATTGATTTCTCCTTCTGTGTATGCATATATAAGCTTTCCTAGTTTTGTTTCTTTAGAGAAACCAACCTAAGACTAGCTAACTCTTATAGTAATTCATACTTTCATGATGGTTTCCTTTTGCCAAATTTCTAGTAATATGATAATTTCCATTTCAAATTACAGAATTAGCATTTCTATTCTTCTGTTTTCATTTTGATCTCTAATTCAACTAGAGTTTTGATTAATGATGTGACAAAATAATCTTTTATTTTATTTTTCAATGGTTAGCAAGTTTTCCAATGCTACAGAATTCTTTCAACATGGATTTGGCATACAATATTTATTATATTCTAAATTATTAAAGATGATTTCATGTTTTCCTTATTTTTATCATATTTACCCTTGATCTGCTTAATTTGTGTTTCTTGACATTTCTTCAGTTTTCTTTTGTATTCCCTGGAAATTAACAACTATTTACTCTTGATATCAGAATAATTTACATTTGAGAAATTTAAAAAAACTTCATTCTGCATAACTGCAAAGTTACTATAATGTCCTTGAATGAATTATACCATGACTATTTAATCTTGAAAATGTTTACATCATTTTCTTGGGTTAAATTTTTTTTTTACTTTTATTATATTGCCAACTTCACAATTAGATTTGTTATTTTTGTTAACTGCCATTGAGCCAATTCTGATTCATAGTGACCTTCAACAAGCTGCAGATTAGTTTGAACTACTGACCTAGTGGTTAACAGTCAAGTGCTTATCCTACAGCATTATATCAGTACTCCAAACATTATCTAGAGGTTTAAATATATACAGTAATCAATTTTTCTACTGTTTTTAAGCTATTATCAATCATCTTTGTTTATTGTTAGATGTACACAATTTGCTGAAAATTATGCTGCAAAAGTTTCTTTATAAACCAAAAACCATAAAAAACTCTAGAGGAGCTGAAATAAAATTAGCATTTAATACACAGAAAGAAAAAAATATTTCAAAACATACAAATGGTACAGTTTTGATTATTGTACTTTTGAATGCTTGAAACATGAATAAGTGGTCATAATAAGAGCCAGTAATAAACTAAAGAAAGTAACTAAATTAGATCCTCATGAAATTATATCAAATACCAAATTAGAAATGAATACTTAGAAGAGTATACAGGAATTAGTGAACTTATGTACAACAGAATGAAATGCTACCTGGTCCTGAGCTAACCTCACAATTGTGGCTACACCTGAGCCCATTGCTACTGCCACTGTGCCAACCCATCTTGTCATGAGTCTTCATCTTTTTCACTGACCCTCCACTTTACCAAGCATGGTTCCCTTCTCTAGCAACTGGTTCCTCCTGAAAATATGTCTGAATGTGAAAGATGAAGTCTCTCTTCATCCTGGCTTCAAAGGAACATTCTGGCTATGCTTTTTCCAACATATATTTATTTGTTTGTTCTTCTGAAAGTCCATAGTTCTTTCAAAATTCTTCTTGAACACCATAACTCAAATGCATCAATTCTCCTATGATCTTCCTTATCCACTGTCCACTTTCAAATGCACATGAAGCTACTGAAAATACCATGGCTTTGATAAGGCATAACACAGTCCTCAAACTGATACATTTGATTTTGTAAACTTTAAAGAAGTCGTGTACAGTATATTTCCCCAATGCAATAGGTCATGTAATTTCTTGACTGCTACTTCTTTAAGTGTTGATTGTGGGTTAAAGCAAAATGAATTATTTGGCAACTTCAATCTTTTTTCCATTCTTCATGATGTTTTTTTATTAGCCCAGTTATGTTTTTGTTTCCTTAACTTTGAGATGAAATCCAAAATGAAGGCTATAGTTTGTGATCTTCTTCAATAAGTGTTTTATGTCCTTTGTAGTTTCAGCAAGCAAAGTTATATTATCTGCATATCACATGTTGATAATGAGTCTTCTTCCAATCTAAATTCCATGTTCTTCTTCTTCATATAATACAGCTACTCAGATTATTTGCTCAAAATACATATTGAATAAGTATAATGAACCAACCTTTGCACACATCTTTCCTGATTTTAAAGCATTCAGTGTCTCCTTGTTCTGTTTAAACAACTGCCTCTTGGTCTATGCACAAACTCCTCATGAGCACAATTAAGTATTCTTGAATAACCATTCTTTGTAATATTATTGATAACTTGCCAGCATCCACACAGTGGAAAGTCTTTGCATAGTCAATAAAGCACAAACAAACATTTTCTGGTATTCCTTGTGTTCAGCCAAGAGCCACCTGACATCAGCAATTATATCCTTCATTCCATATACACTTCTGAATCTACCTTGAATTCCTGGCAGCTTCCTGTCGATGTAGTATTGCAGCCATTTTCAAGTAATCTTTAACAAAATTTCAATTGCTAGTAATAGTAATAAAATTGTTTGGTGGTTTCCTCATTCTGTTGGGTCTTACAATCTGTTGGCCAGGTACTATCTTCCAAATATATTGGCATAAATGAGTGAACACCTCCAATGCTTCACCAGTTTGTTGAAGATTTCAATTTGTATTCCTTCAATTCCTGGAGACTGTGTTTTGCCAGTACCTTCTGTGCAGCTTGGATGTCTTCTTTTAGCACCATCTGTTCTTGATCATATACAACCTTTTGAGATGGTTGGACATCAAACATCTGTTTTTAGTACAGTGACTCTGGATATAACTTCTATATTCCTTTGACGCTTTCTACATCATTCAATATTTTGCCCATAGAATAGTCAATACTTCAAGTTAAGACCTGGTATTTTCCTTCAGTTATTGCAGCTTGAGAAATGTTGAGCGTGTTCTTCCATTTTGGTTTTCTGACTCCAGGTTTTTACACATTTCATTTTAATACTTGACTTTGTATTCGTTAGCTACCTTTTGAAATTTTCTGTTTAGTTCATTGACTTCCTCTTTTATTCCATTTGCTTTAGAATCTCTATGCTTGAGGGCAAGTTTCAGAGTCTCTTCTTATATCCATTTTGGGCCTTTCTATCATGTGCTTTTAATGAAGTTTGGATTTCTTCCTGTATGATGTTCTTGATGTTACTCCACAGCATTTCTGGTCTGTGTTATTTAGTGTCTGTTCCATAGTCTGTCCCTGACCTTGTTTTGACTGATGATATTGAGCTTTCCCACAGTCTCTGCTCACAGATGAAATCATTTTGAGTCCTATGTAGACTTTTGGATAAGACCCATGTATCTTTAATATTGTTTTAAAAAGGTGTTTGTAATGAAAATATCATTGATCTAACAAAATTCTATTATGCAATCTCCAGCACAATTTCTATCACCTAGGCCATATTTTCATACTACTAATCCTTCCTCTTTATTTCCAGTTTTCATGCTCCAATCACCAGTAATTATCAATACATCTTGCTTTTTAACCTTTTATTTTGAGTTATGTGAATGTTTACAGACAAGATCATCTTTGCATTCAATAAATCATCTTTGTTTCATCTCAATGATTACAATCTACTCCATACAACAACAGTTATCCCACTTTCTCCCAGTGCTTCCTATTTGCATTCTATCCACCTTCCCATACCTCTTCAACTGTTTCCATAGGAAAATGTTGTCCTTTTGATTTTGAATGTTTGACTATTCCATGGTAAGTATGCCTTACTAGTGTTGTTCTCCCCCCACCCCGACAATAAACCTATTTACAGCTTGGCTGAAAATTAGATAACAAAGGTGAGTTCCTTTCCAGACCTGAAGGTTGGTTGAGGGCTATAGTCTCAAGTTCCTCTATTCTCCTTCTGGTCAATAAACCTAGTGCTTTTATCTCTTATTATTAATTAATTTTGAATTCTGTTCCACATTTTTGTCCACTCTATCCAGGACTCAACAATGTGATCCCTTTCCAAGCAGTTCTTAGTAGCAGCTGGACACCATCTAGTTCTCTGGTCTTAAAGTCATGGAGTTTGTTAATAATATGTGATCTTAACATACTCATAATTGAATCATAAAATATTATCCCATCATCAGCAAACCCATCAGGACAAGAGGAAAACTATTCAGTGAAGAGTCTTACACCCCTTTCTGACACTAAGAACCCTCATGAAAGCTTATAAGTCAGCCAGGAAAATATTATTTGATGGGAATTACAAAGAGCTATACAAAGTAATTCACTGCACTGGAATAACGCTGTCTGTGGTAGGATAGTATCCATATACTTACAAGGAAAACTATTTATTATGACTATTATTAAAATCTGTGCACCAACCCTCATTTAACCATTGGTGAAGAAATTAAAGAATTACAGCAGCTTCTTCGGTCTAACATTGATCAAGTGTGTAAACAAGACTCATTGATAATAATTTGAAGCTGGAATGTGAAAGTTGAAAACAAAGAGGAAGGCTCAATAGTTGGAAAATATGGCCTCACTGATAGAAACTATGCTAGAGATTGTATGATAGAAATTTACAAGCTAGAAAATTACAATTCATTTCCAATACCTTTGCACAACAACATAAACTGTGACTATACACATGGACCTCGCAGGATAGAACACATGAAAATAAAATTGACTACCTCTGTAGAAAGAGACAATGGAGAAATTAAATATCATCACCCAAAACAAAGACAGGAACTGACTGTGGAACAGACTACTATCAATTATGCAACTACAGGCTGAAGCTGAATAAAATGAAAAGAAGTCTGTGAGTGGCAAAATATGACCAAAATATGACATTAGAGATCCAAGTTTTTACTATCACAATTAACCCTGTTAAAATTTCTTTACACACAATGCCTGATGATACTTG
>NW_006408965.1:980465-989437 GCF_000296735.1 Chrysochloris asiatica
GAGGAGCATCTGGTAGACTTGAACTACTGACCTTGTGACTAGCTGTCCAGTACTTATCCTACAATGCCTACAATGCCATACCAGTGAGCTAAAATGGGCAATTGTTGGGCATTTTAAATTGGATAATCATATAATTTGCTATGCCATAAACGAAAAACTTTAGAAGAAAGTCATCACATTCATCATAAAAAAGAACATTTTAAGACCTATCTTGAAGTACCATGCTTTTTATTATAAGATAATATCCAGATGTCTAGAAGGAATATCATGTAGTGGATTATACATGAGTTGCTAACAGCAAGCTCAGAAATTCAAGTCTTTCAGCTGCTCTGAGGGAGAAAGATGAATCTTCCTGGCCCTGTATAGATTTACAACCTCTGAAACACTATAGAGAGTCACTCACTATGAGTCAGATCTGATTCAATGGCAAACACAACAATAATGAAATGCATATAACACTTAACTATGAAAAAACAAAAAATGCTGAGTGTTGTTCCTCAGAAGGAAGAAACAGAAAGATTAGTTTTCATAACTTTGTGTTTGTATTTATTGGTTCAATTAATGACTCTTGTGTCACCCTTTGAAATTGCTTTCTATTGTCTTTCTAATCTTGATCCTTTGTTTTTCAGATGTCTAACAATGAAGAATATTACCTGAAAACACATGAATATTGCCTCTCTAAAACTCTAGCTATGTTTTTCCCTATGGAACAGAAAAGAAATATACAAATATGATCTAATAAATATTTCCTCAAATGATGGTGTCTAGCATGGAAGAAAGTCTCTTAAGTGTCTTGGACAATACTGTCACTTATGTTCAAAAAGGGGTTCAGTGTTAAAACAACTTAAGCTCATAATATAAATTGTGTAATTCTGAGTCCAGTGCTGATTGTATGAAGCATCTATACTCCCCTAAACTTTATTACGAATATCTAATATTATATACAAAGGATAAGAAAATTATAAGCACATGTATGAGCCTGTATTTGTATGTATGCATCCATACATTCATTCTGTGAATATAAAAACATGACTCATTAATACATAGTTTCTAAACTTGATCTTCTTTAGAATAAATACTAAACTGCTAACCATCTTGCTCCATTGAGAAAGATGAGGTTTTCTGTTCCCACAAAGATTTTACAGCCTTGAAAACTCTATGCAGGATTGCTATGAGTTTGAACCACTCGATGTTACTTAATAACAACAACAAATGTGATCTTTGTTAGCAAATATTGTCTAGAATGTTATCTCACTAGGTGTGTTAATTTGAGAAGGCCAATTATTCTCCATAAGGCTTTATTTTTCTAATGAAAAAATGGGGAAAGTAATACTGTAGTAAGGAGTAACTGATAAAAAATGTAACACCCATTAAAATGCTTGGCACATTGTATCAGCCCAATGTTATAGTTAAGGAGCTTGAGTAGCATAGTGCTTACGAACCGGGCTGTGAACCACAAGGTCAGCAGTTTGAAACTACCAGCGGTTCCGCAGGAGAAAGATGAGGCTATCTGCTCCTATAAAGATTTACAGCCTCGAAAACCCTGTTTAGGGTCGCTATGGGTTGGAACCGACTTGAAGGCACTTAACAACAACAACAACAATGTTATAGCTAGTTCCATTGAATCGATTTCAACTCATTACAGCCCTAAGCATAACAGAATAACACATTTCCTTGAACTGAACCATTCTCACAGCCTTCGTTTTATTTGAACTCATTGTTGCAGCCACTGTGTCAGTCTACCTCATTGGGGATCTTGATCTTTTTTCCATGGCCCTCTACTTTACAAAGATCATGCTCCATTCCAGGGACTGGTACACTTGATAACAAGTACAAAGAATGTGAAACAAAATCTCCTTAACATCCCATCTAAGAAACATTCTGGCTGTATTTCAACCAAGAAAGATTTTTTATCTGCCAGCCGATGGAATTTTCAATGATTGGCAATACCATAATTCAAATACATCAATTCTTCTCCAGTCTTACTTATTCACTGTCCAGCTGTCACATACATCTAAAGTGATTGAAAATACCAAGGCTTGGGTCAGGAGCATCTTAGTCCTCAAAGTGACATATTTTCTCTTTAATAATTTAAAGAAATCTTCTTGACTGCTGCTTCCATGAGCATTGAATATGATACCAAGTGAAATGAAATCATTGACAAGGTCAATCTTTTCTACATGTATAATGATGTTGTTTATTGGCTCAGTTGTGAGAATTTTTGTTTCTTAACATTGAGTTATTAAAGGCATCTAGAGAATATTAACTTTGCCTATTCCTTCTGCCTAGGCTATTATTGGTCTAGAACCTCTGTTGACATATGAAAACATGGATGACCCTGCTGCTATTTCAAACATCAATTGTATCGTTTTCAGGATCAGTGAAACACACATCCATCATAGCACAGCAAACTGAAAGACTGGTCTAAGTGACAGTTATTACATCTTTCCTTCTACACCAACTACCATAGACTCCATAGATTGCACAAATGGTTAAGTACTTGAATACTAGTCATATACTTAGTGGTCCAAACCCACCAAGACAGACCTGACTATTGTTTTCCAAAGGTCTCAATCTTGAAAACCCTATAAAGCAGTTCTACTTTGCTGCCATGAGTAAGAATCAAATCAGTAACAACATTACCTATTAACCTTTAATCACTCTGCCAGGAGTTCATAGATACAGAAATAAAGAAAACATGACCTCTCTTTTCAGTAAACTCAAAGTCCTCTATGAAAGACTGAAAACAACATTAATGTCTGAAATAGTTAGATAAATGCTATTAAAATATTGATCCATCAGTAATATCTTCAAGGAAAGTTTTTGTTAAGTGTTACCAAGTCAATTCTGACATATAGCAACTCTGTATAGAGTCTCTGAGGCTTTAAATCTTTGTTGAGAATAGGAAGCCTCATCTTCATCCTGGAGAGTGGTTGATAGGCTTGAACTGCCAACTTTGTGGTCCTCAGTCCAGTGCATATCATATGGATCCACTGTGTTTCCTCAATGAAAGTAGACCAAAGTAGAAATGTGGTGAGAAAAGATTTGTTTTGCAGTACAATTTTTATCACTTCAACATATTTGAAACAAGTTAGCAAGAAGATTTTGTCTTGGCTATTAATTTTTAAATTTTGTCTACTTTGTGTTGCTTAATTTACTTGCTATTTTTATTTTCATTTGCAATCTATGTGTTTGTAAAGCTAAACATAGCTGTTGCTCATTTTTATTGAATATAAAAAAGTAAAAATGAGAGTATACCATTGAACTCAGAACATCCTGGATCTGGACATTTCAGCCTGCTCATAGGCACCCTGGAATAAAGACCTGGCAATCTGCTTCCCAAATTCATCCACTAAAATCCTAGAGAGCACACTCTATTTTGAGAAAAGTTCATAATAGTATCTATTTTTGAAGAAAGTAACTATACTCTTAGCTAAAATCCTCATTCTATAGCACCTTTTTCTATTTTTCTTGTTAAGATTTTATATAGTAGGGAAAAATTCACATATTTTGCTTATAGCTTACTATTCTTTATAGCTAGGGAAACTGAGTAGTACAAAAGTTTGTCTGTTTGTTTGTTTTTAAAGGTACAATAGCCAGTAGGAGACTTTGACTAAGATGTGCTTGAATCCACAACAGCACATATATTCTCTGAGGTTTCAATTAAGCTATTCAAATTTTGATATATGTAATGAATTAAGTATTGCAAATTAAGAATGTTTCCTACCTCAACTTCTTACACTATTACATCCTCTGTAATCTATCTTATCCTCAATATCCATTTCATTTTGTTGATTCCCTCTAATGTGAGTTCACTTAAGATTCAATTTTAAAACATTGATTTTTTTTATGAAAATTTCTTTAAATGATTTCCATATTTAGTCAGTCTTGTGGTTTTTAACAATAGGTGGCAAAACAAATAGGGACCTTAAGGAAAAAACAAATGTTTTCATTAACTTCTAAAAGAAGATAAAACTGGGATTCTTTAGCTTCTAAAATTTGAATATAATGTTGGCAATCTCCAATTTTCAGTGGCCTCACATGACATTAGGAGAAAATACTGAGGTCATCAAAGATTTCATTTTACTTGGATTCACAATTAACACCCATGGAAGGAACAGTCAAGAATTTGGCATTTGATAGATTTGTTGCAAACCACTTGAGTGTTCAAAAGCTAAGATGTCCTTCTGAGCACTAAGTTATGCCTGATTTAAGACATATGGTAAGGAGCACTGGTAGCATAGTGGTTATGAATCGGGCTGCTAATCTCATGGTCAGCAGTTCAAAATTACCAGCTGTTCCATGGAAGAAAGATGAGTCTTTCTGCTCCCATAAAGATTTGCAGCCTCAGAAACCCTGTGCAGGGTCACTACCAGTTAGAACTGACTCCACGGTACTTAACAACAACAACAACAACATAGTTGTTAATGTGGTGCTCTATGGATATGCACTGGAATGCATTCCAAAAGGTCAGTACTTCAAACCTATCAACTGCTCCTCAGAAACCCTGTACAGGGTTGTTTTGAGTCAGAATTACCTCTGTGTCACTTAACAACAACAACAAATACTTGCGTGGCACTGTAAGATAGAACACTTAGACAGCATGGTTGGTTTCAACCACACGGTCGATAGTTCAAAGGCACCAGTCACATCTTGGAAACTCCATACAGGGTCAATGTGTATTGGAACCAACGCAAAGGCACTTAGCAACAACAACATACTTGAGAAAGCTGGATAATGAATAAGGAGGAATAAAAAAGAATTGATTCCTTTAAATTATGGTGCTTATAAAGAATATAAATTTGTCTTATATGAAGTATAGTCAGAATGCTCTTTAGAAGTGGAGTTTGTGAGACTTCATCTCAGATCATTTGGATGTGCTTTCAGGAAAGACTAGACCCCGGAGAAGAAAATCAAACTTGGTCAGTTAAGAAGAGAAAAACACTCAATGAGATGGATTGACAAAATAGCTATAGCAATGGTCTCCAACAAATAAATAATGGTGAGGTTGGCACAGGTCCAAAACAAATCATTCTGATTTACCTGGATAGGTTCACAATTGAGCCAAAACCAACTTAATGGTACCTAACAGCAACCAGAAGAACACCTGCCAGATGACATTTTATCCTTTGTAATTTTCCAACAATTGTTTCCCTATAAATGTTTGCAGCATGATAAATACTTCTTTTCTAGAGTGCATTAAATTAAGACTGATGTTGCTACTGTTGTTGTTATTATTAGATATTATCTAGTCAGTCCCTACCCATAGTGAATCATAGCTGAAATAAACAGGTATTGGTCACTTTAAACTGGCCAATGACATGCCAAGAGGACAAATTGAAGACATCTCATTCATCATAAAATATAACTTACCAATATCTGCCCTGAAGTACAACACTGTCAGTGATAGGATAATATCCACATGGCTACAAGGAAACTCAGTTAATAATAATGTGATTCGAATTCACACACAACACACTGATGCCAAAGATGAAGACTTTTACTGATTCTAGAGACTATAATTGATAAAATTTACGATGAAGATGAAATGATGTTGATTTGAATGCGAAAGTTAGTAGAAAACAAACAAAAAATAACAAAATAAAGACAGATTGATCAGCAGCTTTAAAATATGGTCTTGGTGATGGAAATTACACCCTATATTAATGACATAATTTTGCAACAGCAACATTTTATTCATTGAAAATCCTGGTTTTGGTGTGTGTGTGTGTGTGTGTTTTAACAGCAAAAATATAAAATATACATATGTGTACATATGGACTTCACTAGATAGAATAAACAGGAATGAAATTGAATTCATCTGTGGAACGTCATAATATAGTAGAGAAGCTCAATATCATCAGACAGGACCAGGGCTGTCATCAGAGCAGGTCATCAATTGCTTATATGCAAGTTCAACTTGATGAACATTGAAAACAATTCCACCAGAGCCAAAGTAAAGCTTTGAGTATACCTCATTTGAGTTTAGATGCCATATCAAATGTAGATTTGACACTGACCAAAGACCACATAAACTGTAGGATAACATCAAGTAGATTCATAAATTAAGAAAAACAAAATGTCATCAAAATGACAAGATAGGAAGAAAAGACAAAAACGGATGTCAGAAGAGACTCTGAAACTTGTCCTTAAAGATAAGGGAGTTAAAATGGATGGAAGAAATTATGAAACAAAAGAGCACAACAGATGATTTCAAAGAGTGACTGAGCTATAAATATTTATATATCCATATTGTTGTTGTTATTGTTGAGTGGTGTCAAGTCAGTTCTGACTCAGAGCAACCCTGTATAGGGTTTCCAAGGAGTAGCTGATGAGTTTGAACTGCTGACCTGTCATTAAAAGTCCAGTGCTCATCCTATAGTGCCACACTTGGAGTCCTTTGTTGTTGTTGTTAGGTACCATCAAGTCAATTCTGACTCATTGTAACCTTATGCATAACAGAACTAAATAATGTCGAGACCTGCAATAACTGTCATTGTTGTGACCACTGTGTCAATTCATATTAATGAGAATCTGCCCCTTTTTCACTTACCCTCGACTTGTGTTCTTTTCCATGGATGGGCACCTCCTGATAACATGCCCAAAGTATGTGAGACAAAGTCTTTTCATCCTCCCTTCAAAGGACCATTCTGGCTGTTCTTCATTCAATATTCTTCACCAACACTATAATTAAAATGAAAAGATTTTTCTACCATTTTCCTTATATGCTGCACAGGTTTTAAAAAATATATAAGCAATCGAAAATACTGTGGCAACATTCATGCACACCTCAGTACTCAAAGTAACATCTTTGGTCTTTGACATTTTAAATAGGTCTTTTGCAGTAGATTTGTCTAATGCAATATGTTCTCAGATTTCCTGACTACTGCTTTCATGAGTGTTGATCTTGGATCCAAATAAAATGAAACATTTGGCAACTTAAATCTTTAGTCTGTTTATCTTGATGTTAATTATTTGTCCAATTGTAAGAATTTAATTTTCTTTACATTGAGATGCAATCCATATTGAAGGCTGTAGTCTTTGATCTTCATCAGTAAGTACTTCCAGTTGTCTTAGCTTCCCACAATCTAGGTTGTATAATTTGCATAGCATAGGTTGTTGTTAATTCTTGCTCCAAAAGTGCTATCACATTCTTCTGCAAATAATCCAATTTCTCAGATTATTTGATCAACAACTTGATACACAAAATAATAAAATACTGTCCTGTACTGAGCCAAAGTGACATCTGTTATGATGTTTAAACCCATTGCTGTTGTAAATCCATCTTGTTGGGGGGTCTTCCTCTTTTTCTCTGAACCTCCATTTTACCAAGCATGATGTCCTTCTCCAGGGACTGGCCCCTCATGATAATATATCTGATGTATAAGAGAAGAAGACTGGTCATCCTGGCTTACAGGGAGCATTCTTGCTGTACTTCTTCCAATACAGATTTATTTGTTCTTTTGGCAGTCCAGGTAGCTGTCTTCCAAATTTCTTGACATAGATAAGTGAATACCTAACCTACAGTGTCACATAAGTATGTTGAAAGATTTCAATTAGTATGCCATTAACTACTGGAGAATTATTCTTTGCCAACATCTCCAATGTACCTTGGACTTCTTCCTTCAGAATCATTAACCCTTGATCATATGCTACCTCCTGAAATCTTTCTGTATCATTCAATATTTTGCCCATAGAATCCTTCAATATGGCAAATTGAAACTTGAATTTTTTCTTCAGTTCCTTCAGCTTGAGAAATGCTAAGTGTGTTCTTCTCCTTTGGTTTTTTAAATCTAGGTTTTTGCATGTTTCATTATAATATTTGACTTTGTCTTCTAGAGCTGCTCTTTGATATTTCTATTTAGCTCTTTTACCTCCACAGTTCTTCCATTTGCTTTA
The DNA here is from genome assembly GCF_000296735.1 of Chrysochloris asiatica. Lineage (NCBI taxonomy): Eukaryota > Metazoa > Chordata > Mammalia > Afrosoricida > Chrysochloridae > Chrysochloris > Chrysochloris asiatica. Next base: position 988,365 of record NW_006408965.1, read on the forward strand.
ACATCTTTACACTGGAAAGCAAGTTTCAGTGTCTCTTCTGACATTCATTTAGATTTTTCCATTCTTTCTTGTATTCTTAATGAGATTCTGCTTTCTTCCTCTATGATGTTCTTGATGTTAGTCCACAATTCTCCTGGTCTTTGGCCATTAGTGCCTGATGCATCAAATCTGCTCTTCAGATGAACTCTAAATTTAGGTCGGATATGTTCAAAGTCATATTTTAACTCTTCTGGGCTTGTTTAAATTTTCTTCAGCTGCAACCTGAAAGTGCATCTGAGAAAATGATCATCTGTTCCACAGTCTGCCCTTGGACTTGTTTTGGCTGATGATATGGAACTTTTTCACTGTCTGTTTCCACAGATGTAGTCAATTTGATTTCTGTGTCTTCCATCTGGTTAGGTCCATATGTATAGTCATCTTTTATATTGCTTACAAAGGTACTTGCAATGAACATGTCATTAATCTTCCAAAATTCTGTCATGCGATCTCCAGCATCATTTCTATGACCAAGGCCATATTTTCCAACTCATGATCCTTTTTTGTTTCCAACCTTTGCATTCAAATTTTCAATAATCATCAAAACATTTTGATTGTATGTTTGATCAATTTGAAATGGAAGAAATTGGTATAATTTTTCAATTTCATCACCACTGGCTTTAATGGTTGGTGCATAAATTTGATTAATATTGGCATTAACTGGTCTTCCTTATAGGTGTATGGATATTATCCTATCACAGACAGCACTGTATTTCAAGATAGATCTTGACATGTTCCTTTTGATGGTGAATGCAATGCCATTCCTCTTCAAATTATTATTCCCAGCATAGTAAACCAAGTGATTGTCATATTCAAATTAGCCAAGGTCTGAGATGCAAGAAAGATGTTGCTGAAGATAATTAAAAAATTATCTCAGCAGTACATCAAGAGGTAGCAGCAAGAAATTCAAAATGAATTCAAAAGAGGACTTGTAACTGTGATACCATTGCTGATATTAGATCAATATTGGCTAAAAGCAAAAATAACAGAAAGATGGTTACTTGTGTTATATTGACTATTAAAAGACATTCAGCTGT
>NW_006408965.1:998333-999155 GCF_000296735.1 Chrysochloris asiatica
GTGCCAATCTCTTCACATCTTCTCCAGCATTTATTGTCCCTGCTGTTTTTGAACTTTGTTCTTATTGCTGGTGTGAGATTATATCTCATTGTTGTTTTGATTTGCATCTCTCTAATGTCTAATGATCATGAACATTTCATCGTATGTTTGCTGGTTGCCCAAATGTCTTCCTTGATGAAGTGTTTGTTCATTTCCTGGCCCATTTTTTAATTGGGATAAGATAAATATATTTTGTTCTTGTAGAGGTGTTGTAGTTTCCTGTATATTTTGGAAATTAGTCCCTTGTATGATATGTCATAGCAAAAGGCTTTTTCCCATTCTATGAGCTCCTTTTTCACTCTTTTGTGGAACTCCTTTGATGCACATAAGTTTCTAATTTTTAGAATGTCCCAATCATCTATTTTGTCTTCCTTTGTGTAATTTTTGCAATGTTTGGTAATCTGTGTGTGCCCTGTTCTAGAACCCTTAAATTCATTCTTATTTTTCATGGATAACTTTTACAATTCTGTGATTCACATTTAGATCTTTAATCCATGCTGAGTTGGTTTTTGTAAATGGTATGAGGCAAAGTTCTTGTTTCAATGTTTTTCATATCAATTTCCAGTTCTGCCAGCACCACTTTTTGAAGAGACTGTGTGATCCCCATTTAATGTACTTTGGCCCTTCGTCAAAGATCAGTTGGCTGTATGTGGATGGGTTAATTTCTGGATTCTTGATTCTGTTCCACTGATGTATATAGTACCAGGCTGTTTTGACCACTGTAGCCATATAGCAAAGTTTGAAATCAGGGAGTAAGACGTTTCCAGCTTTGTTCTTTTCAAG
>NW_006408965.1:1000839-1002552 GCF_000296735.1 Chrysochloris asiatica
TAAAAATGGTTCTAGATCTTACCCAGTGAAATAGACTTATTGCAGTGCCTTTGCAGTGTATAGGCTTAGGTGGAATCCTGAGTCCCATCCAGAACCTTCTGAGGTGGGACATTCCTACTAGAAAGGACAAGCAGACCAACCTGGAACAGCTAGAGCAACAGAAGATAAGTCTTCAAAGAAAGATCATCAGGAAAAACCCAAAACAAAAATGACAGTATGATTGGTTACTATAAGAATAAGCAAGTTATTCATCAGGAAGCCATCAAGGCAAGCAATCAAGTCTCTTCAAGACAAATCCCCCCTCCATGATTGAAACTCAAAAGGAAACACATGTGCAGGCATGTAAGATTGGTGGCAACCACATTGGTCTACTGGTGAGTGGAAGAGGGGTAAAGGCAGCAATGAAGAAAAGGGCTGAGTTCAACAAAGTTCCATAGACTCCTGTTGACCTGGAGATAAGAGAGAGAAGAGGAAGAGCTGGTTGGGCCAAATTATGGTGAGACCTGGGGACACCTGAGCCCATGGTCAAAGACATAGCCACAGAGGTATAGAGCTGAGAGTGAAGCATCCAGGTGATATGAAGTGAAAGGAAACACACAAGAACCCTCAAACTTGCCCATTTGACCTATCTTCAATGTCTTGATAATCAGAACTTGAGCAGAGGAAGATAAAAAAATTCAATTTTTGATAAAGGAAACCAGGGTAAATTGCTACAATTTGATGAACTTGACCTGTACTCATGGATGTATTTAGCTCAAAATACCAACAGAGAGGGAAGGAGTCTTCATATCAAATTCCAATCTTTTCCCCTATGTATATAGGATAGATAAGGAAGGGCAACTTAGACATTGGTTACCTAAAATGTGGGGGCAATAAAGGCATAAAGACACTGGCTTAGAAGAGTTCAAGAGGGAGTTTAGTTTAAGAGTGTGGGAGGGAAGAGAGAGTCCCCACTAAATAGTTTTCATCTTGTTTAGATGGGTCTGGAAAAAAGAGATGTGGATAAGTTTCTATGATTCAATAGTGAGTTATTGTTATCATGACTAATTGCGACTGTCACAACTGTAAAGGTAGAAGTTTTGTAGTAAAAATAGGTAAGTAGTTAATCTTACAGTCCAGAAACAGAGGACCCTAGGACCTTCAAGGGAGAAGAGTGCAATCAGAATGTGGCGCCCAATCCAAAGTAGCAGTGGTACCAGAGATGGAGTCAGAGATGAGGACATGGAGAAAGGGAGCAGCTGAGGACTCCAGACTCATGGAGGGGCTGAGTGCTTGCCGCCAAGAGGCAGGCTTGCAGAACGTGCCATTTATTGTTTAAAATATTACATATTCCCTAGTGTTTTTGTTTACATCTTCACATCCCACCACCCCCTCAAAATAAATAAATAAATACATAATAAATAAAAAAAAAACCCAGAGGAAATGTAGCAAATACTGTTGAATGATGATGCATGGAGGAGGTTCTTTTAATTACAATGAAACGATGGTGTAAAGCTGATGTTCTCCCATGTAAACTATCAATCAGTTCACAATAAAAAATAAGAAAACAAGTAAGGGATTGGAGATAATACAAAATCTGCAAATAGAAATTCAGATAATTAATACTAAGATTTCAGAAACATACATTTAAAGGACAACGAATAGATCTAAATCAATACAAGTCTTAGTTATTGAGCTCTAAGACAAGTATCCCAATACTAGTAAACTAGAAAA
>NW_006408965.1:1003651-1004685 GCF_000296735.1 Chrysochloris asiatica
TATTATAGCATAGCATTATTAGTATCAAATAAAAAAAATGCTCAATAAAAATATCCTTTATCTGTATATCCCTTTGTATATGTATATGTGTGTGTGTGTGTGTGTGTGAGTATATGACAATGATTCAAAAAATTTCCACACCACAGTTATACTAAAACACCTATCCATGTCCACAACTGATAACAACATTGAGCATACACACGAAATGATTCTTTCTAACAGACAAAAGGCAGTACATTATGTCACAAATAATTTGCATCCATGATTCTGTCTATGAAATAATCCATGCCAGACTTGTATTTGTGCAAGATGGATACCAAAACAACTCATTGAAGAGCATCAAATGAAGCTCTTGGACATCTGTAAAGAAAATTTTACATGTACTCGAAGGAAAGTAAAAGTTTCTTTAAAAAAAGTCATTACTGGTGACGAGGTATGGAATCATAACTATGAGACTGAGCAGAAATGGCAAAGTAAAGAGTGAAAACATCCTCAATCACAGACCAAGAAAAGTCCAATGTTCAACCATCAGATGGAAAATTGACACAGTTTTCTGGGATTCTCAAGGGCTAGTATTGTAATACTATCAGGAAAAGTTCAACAGTCTACAGTGCTGTTTACAGTGAGATGGTCACTGAAGAGCTGAAGCCTAAATTTCAGATTAAATATAGAGGACTGCTATCCAGGGCATTATGATATTTCAAGACATTGCACATTCACACACCTCTGTCCAAACAGCTGGCACTCTGAAAATTTCCCTTTGAGATGTTAAAGCATTATTCCTATAGTCTTAATGTTGCTCCATTGGATTTTTACTTGTTTGGTCCCCTAAAAGCAGCCCTTCAAGGATGAAGATTCACCTCTGATGACAAAGTGAAGATAGTGGTGTGGTCATCAATCATGTTTCAGCTTAAAACATAAGGGAATAAAAAATTTGTTGAGGAAAAACTGTACTTAAAAATCATGGAAATTATGTAAAAAAATGATGTAGTTGTGTTTTTTAAAAGTTGATTAAAATAAATTCTACAGCTGGA
>NW_006408965.1:1006254-1006764 GCF_000296735.1 Chrysochloris asiatica
CGCAATAGCACCAACAACAATACAAGTATATATGTATATACAACTATACATATACAACTATATGTATATACAACTCTGGTGGTGGTGGTTATGTGCCATGGATATATATATATATATATATAATGTATATATGTATATACAGATACATAATATTGAAGTCAACAATGACATCCCTAATTCTGAGTCCTTGTCTCAATCTACTTGATCCTCTGCCAGTTCTCTGTCAATATAATGTTGCAGCCATTTTTAAATTATTTTGAGCAACATTTAAATACATGTGATATTAACAATGCTGCAAGATCATTAGGCCACCTCTCTTTGAAATGGACACTGGTTTCTTCCAATCAGTTGGCCAGGTACCTGCCCAACAAATTTCTTGGCATAGATGAGTGTGTGTCTCCCGTGCTCCCGCAGACTTTTTTTTTTTTCTTTCAATTTTTATTGTGAATAGAGTGATAGATTACATGGGAGAACATCAACTTTACATTCATCCTATCATATTTTGTTTCA
>NW_006408965.1:1008898-1012939 GCF_000296735.1 Chrysochloris asiatica
ATCATTGATGGACTCAAGTGTGGCGGCGGTAGTGAGGTTGGCCCAGGATCGAACATTGTTTCGTTCTGCTGTGCATGGGGTCGCTATGAGTTGGTTCCGACTCGATGGCACCTGACAACAACAACAACAACAAGGTGACGTTTCTAGCTATTTCTTTCTCTCTTCCTCAAGTGTCTATTTTACAATAGTACTGTCTCAGATTTTTGAAAGATTTCAATTTTTATTCCACAATTCCAAGAACCTTGTTCTTTACTAATGTTTTCAGTGCAACTTGGATTTCTTTCTTAGTATCATTAGCAATTAATTATATGCTTCCTTTTGGACAATTTGAACATCAACCATTTTTATTTGATATAGTGGCTCTGCATATACATTCTATCTTCTCTTGATGCTGTCTGCATCATTCAGTATTTTCCCAAACCAACCTTTCTGTATTGCAAGTCGAACCTTGAACTTTTCTTTAGTTATTTCACCTTGAGAAATGCTGATTGTGTTCTTCCCTTTTGATTTTCTAGCTCCATATTGTTGCACATTTCATTAGAATAGAGAAATTTCTTAAAGGAATTATATTAATTTACTGGCCTTATTGTAAAGAATATTGATTTTTTAAAAGGGGATAATGTATAGTTTCAAATTAGGAAAGGTATATGACAGAATTTTATCCTTTCACTATACTTATTTAATTTGTATGCTGAGCAAATAATCTGAGAATATGGATTATATGAAAATGTTGCACTAGAGTTGGAGGAAGACTCATTAACAAACTTTGATATACAGATGACACAATTTTGCTTGCTGGAATTGAAGAGAACTTAAAATACTTACTGATAAAAATTCAAACTCTTCAGTATATATTTCACCTCAATGTAAAGATATTTCAAACAAACAAACAAACAAACAAACACAATTTAATCAATAAAAGTCACCATGATAAACATAGAAAAGATCAAAGTTGTCACAGATGTCATTTTGCTTGGAACCACAATCATCAATCGTAAAACCACCAGTCAAGAAATCAAACAGCATATTGCATTAGGCAAATTTGATGCACAAGACCTCTTTAAAGTAAAGAACAAAAATGTGTTTGAGGACTAAGATGCGCCCGCCTGACCCAAGTCATGGTATTTTCTATCATTTTATATGCATGTGAAAGTTGGGCCTGTGTAAGGAAGACTTGGAAATAACCAATGCATTTGAATTAGAGTGTTGGCAAAGATTATTGAAAGTACCACGGACTGCCAAAAGCAGAAACTGATTTGTCTTTAGAAGCAAGGATGGCAAGACTTTGTCTCTTATATTTTGGACATGTTGTCAAGGAAGGATCATTCCTTAGAAAAGGATATCATGCTTGGTAAAATAGAGGGTGAGCAAAACAGATGAAGACCGCTGATGAAACAGATTCACACAATAACAGCAACAATGAGCTCAAATATAACAATTTTGAGGATGGCTCAGGACTGGAAGTGCTTCATTCTTTTGTGTCACTATGAGTGGAAACTGACTTAAACCCATCTAACAATAACAACAATGTTTTTAAGAACAGGTTAAATCTGATAGTGTTAATAGTTAGCATTTTGTTTCTAAATGAAACAAAGCATGTAGGATGCCATCACAAGCTCTATCAATACATTTGAAATATATCACAAATGATTAGGATGGACCTGTATTCAATGGATGACATTAGGATTCAGTGGTTCATTTCTGAGGATAACTGTGAACATTTCACATGAGCCTGGTGGCACAGAGGATAAGCACTCAGTTATTAGCAGAAATTGGCAGGTCAAATCCACCAACCACTCTGTGAAAAAAACACATGGCAATTTGATTTCTAAAGCTTACAACCTTGGAAACCCTGTTGGATATTTGTCCTCTGTCCTATAGGATTTCTATGACTTAAAATCAGCTCAATACCAACAGGCTAGGGTATATGCAGAGAGGTAGATCTGATGTTTGAATTATAGTGCCTTTGGAGTCTGCTCACCATTAAAATAGTCTTCATGAGCTTAAATTGTGAACACATGTTACAATCCAGAAATAAAGGGTCAAAAAAGGAAATATAAATGTATTTTTTGTAGGTTACTTATAATGGAGTTTATTGCTAATTCGAGCCATAGTTTCTGTTGCTGCTAGCCTTCCTCTAGGTTCCAACTCAGAGAGACCCTGCATAGGGTTTCTCAGGATGTAAATCTTTATGAGAGCAAAAAGCCTCATCTTTCTAACATGGAGTGACTGATAGATTGAATTGCTGCCCTCGCAGTTCGTAGTTCAAAGTGTAACACACCAAGCTACCAGGTCTTCATAATTAGAGCCATTGCTGAGGACATTTTTTTTTTTTCTTTCTTTTTAAATGGAAGAGAATAAATATAACTTTATAACTTTTTAGCACCTGGGAATGAATATTTTTTAATGTATTTCAAATGTGTTTTATATACTTTAAAAATAAACTTGCTTCTTTTGGCAGGAGCATTCTGCTATGTCCTTTCTATACTCAGTTAAACCAATAATTCATAAATTGATGTATAAATTTACTGGTAAATCACAATTTATGGAAAAACAAACTCTGTGGACCTTGTTGGCAACAAGTTATACTTTCCAAAAGTAAGAACTCTCTTGCATTGTTATCAGTTTCCTATTCTCTAGAGATGGAAAGAGAAACAGAAAAAAGTGTTTTCAAACACTGTATCCTTCCCTTAGCATTATAATGATAGAATGGTAAATAATCTACTTTGGTCCACATGTGTTTCATGTTCAAAATATTTGCTTGGTCTCAAATACATGGACAGGAATGCTTCATTCGATTAAAATTTTCAGCATTGTCTCTATTAATCTTGTGCTTTGTTTGTCTGATCTGTATTTTTTTCTGTTCGATGAGCTGATAAATATGCTAGCCAGGTTTTTATTAATTCTTTTTTATTTTCTTTTGTAGCGTTTGATTGACATCTATTCACTTCAAGGGTGATTTTCCTATTGGCAAGAGGCAGAAGCGACACACCAAGCATCACCTTCAGAAACATGCAATTTAAGTACTATGATGAGATGGGTCTTTTCAGAGTCTATAATTGGTGACAAGGTATGGCAGCTTCATATCAGACAAAGATGTACAACACAGAGCTTATTAATGAGATTGGAGTGTCATACTCAAGAAAGCTTCCTGTGACTATAAGACAGGAGAATATAACAGAAAGTGTAGGTTGTTACTAAGTCCAATATCTCCAATTTGCATCATAAAATCTTCATGTAAGCCAATTCAAGCTAATATAGGATGTGATATTTCCCCCCTTTAGAATTCACCAGGGTAGCCAGCAATCCATCACTTTGGATCCCAGCCCTTACAGACAACAGCAATAATCACCTAAATTTGCAGATATGCTCAATTTAATTGGGTTAGTTTAGTAACCTTCCTTGTATTATAGCCAACTTGCAAAGAGATGTAATATTTTCACAGTTATGAAGACATAGCAGCTGGCCATAGTAAAATTTGATTGTGGATCAAGAAATCGGATTTTCATCAAGTTAAGAACTCTTCATGGAAATATATATGGAATAAATAATAAAGTAAAATGATTAACAAGGAGACCTACAAAGATATTGGCAAGACAATAAGAAAACTGCCTTACTGATAAAGCTGAAATCTGTTACTCAGCTTACTTTGAAGGTTTTTACTAACATGTTTTAGAGAAAAGATTGATTTTAAGTAGAACCAAAAGATTGAAAAATGAATTTTAAAGTAATATACTAGTTTCATGCTAAGAAACTTTATGAAACATTTTGAAATTCAGCTTGTCTTGTAAATATTAGTTTATTAATCTTTATACACTTTTCTGAGAGAGATACTAGTATATATTTTGAACATTCCTAAACATCAATGGAGTCAGATAATATGTCAAAGGAAGTCAAAGAAACATCCCAAGTATTGGTGCTTGATTCTAAATGGAAAATCATGCTACCTCTGTCGTGAACAATAAAGCTAAGTATTTAGAAAAAAAAAAAAAAAAAAGAGAAACAAATTTTTCTAGAGTGTAATTGAACCCAAACAATACT
>NW_006408965.1:1013039-1016301 GCF_000296735.1 Chrysochloris asiatica
TTCTAGAGTGTAATGTTGTTACCTATATTAATAGTAGTTCTATGACTAAGATTGAAAAATGAAGCACTATAGGATCCCCTAACCATCTGCAGCTTACTAGAAAATGTTCTTGAATTGTTTATGATATAATTAAATAGAAAAGTAAAGTTAAAGTGGAACAGAACAAAAGATAAAAGGCTGACTAATATAAATATCCCTTTCCTGATTATCAAGCATTCATTTTCAGAATGCAGCTGCCTTTATTTTAGCATGTTCTGCTTGAAGGGGGATCTTTCTGTTTATAATTATGGATACTATCCTTTAATAAGCAGTAGAGTTCTCACATGGATTGCCATACTATGGTAATGTCTCTTGAGAATTCATGAAATTTCCAAGTAATTAGAATAATTCTTAAAGTCCAAAATTGGTCGTCTTTGATTACTAGCTGGAAATCATAGTTCAATAAAACTTTTAGAGGCATTTAAACTTAAAATTGTGTATTGATGGAAATAAATGTACAGGACTACATTTTAAATTAGAAGCTGTGGGATGGGTATTATTTCTAATGTATTTCTCTCTAAAAAATATGGCAAAAAACACCCTCCCATCACATATTCTACTTCTCTACTGGGTTTGAGAATTCATTGTAATTGCCACACAGAACTAAACCACCATGCTCACAGTTTTGGGGTTTATTAGAGTTTACCTGTGCTTTATTGATTACACAAAGGTTTTCTATTGTGTAGATCATGACAAGCTATGGACAACATTGCAAAGTATGAATATTCTTGAACACTTAATTGTGCTCATGAGGAATCTGTACACAGACCAAGAGGCAATTGTTCAAACAGAACAGAACACTGAATGGTTTAAAATTAAGAAAGGTATGTGACAGGGTTGTATTCCTTTCACTATACTTAGTCAACCTGTATGCTGAGCAAATAATCTGAGAAGCTAGCTAATAAGAAGAAAAATGTAGCATCAGGATTGGAGAAAGACTCATTAACAACCTGCAATATGCAGATGATACAACCTTACTTGCTGAAAGTGAAGAGGACTGAAAACATTTAATGATGAAGATCAAAGAGCACAGCCTTTGGTATGGATTGCATCTCAATGTAAAGAAAACAAAAATCCTCTCCACTGGACCAATAAATAACATTCTTACCAATGGAGAAAAGGTTGAAATGGTTAAGGACTTCATTCTTCTTGGATCAACTATCAACACTCATAGAAGCAGCAGTCAAGAAACAAACGATGTATTGCATTAAGAAAATCTGCTGCACAAGACCTTTTTAAAGTGTTGAAGAGCAAAGATGTCAGTTTGAAGAATAAGGTGTGCCTGACCAAGCCATGGTATTTTCATTAACCTCATATACATGCAAAAGCTGGTCAGTGAATAAGGAAGACCATAGAAGAATGATGTTTTGAGTTATGGTATTGTAGGAGAATATTGAAAGTGCTAGGGGCTGCCAAAAGAACAAACAGATCTGTGTTGGAAGAAGTGCAGGTAGAGTGCTTCTTGGAAGCCAGGATGGCCAAACTTCATCTCTCATGCTTCTGACATATTATTAGGAGGGACCAGTTGCTGCAGAAGGATATCATGTTTGGTAGGGTGGATGGTCAGAGAAAAAGAGGAAGACCCCCAGAGAGATGCATTGGCAAAGTGGCAGCATCAATGTGCTCAAGTGTGGAAACCATAGTAAATTTGGCCCAGGATCAGGCAGTGTTTTATTCTTCTCTAAATAAGGTCACTATGAGTTGGTACCGACTCGATGGTACCTAAAAACAACAACGAAAGGCAAGTTTACAGGTTACAAGTTAGGACCAGAAAATGCAAAGAAAACAGTTATTTCAGTCAAGATAGTCTCTTCTCAGCCATGTCCAAAGGAGGTCTTTATTTGCCTGTGCAATGTTAACAAAGTTACTCTATACTGTTGATATATGTCCACAAGACACACCACTTCACAATCAAACTCAGCCTGAAGGACACAGCTCTAGTTCCATGGGTAAGCAAATCTAGCTCTCCTACTTAAGTGCCTAGAATCACGCCTCTTGCCCAAAGCCATTCAGCTTTATTTGCTCCATGGACTTGGAAGCCCACAGCTCTCTCTTGTTCTCTGACTCTTGGTTCTACTGTTGCTGCTCTTATGCCACTGTTCCAGTGTCACAGTTTTCTGTTGCTGGGTAAAGGAGGTTCAATCTCAGGATCCAAAGGACACTCTCCTTTCCTGGCTTATTGTTAATGGTGGTGAGTTCTCCACTCCAGCTTTCAAGATTTCTCATATTATATACATGCTACAGTTTCAAATTTTTACACTTACAGTGAATTATGGTAGCATCCACAGCTGTATCATTTCATACAATCAGTATCTTCTTCCACCTAATTTTATCCAGATCCAGCTTGGCAAAAACATTGTTTGATGAGATTTACAGGCTATGACTTGAACAGACATTTGATAATCCATTACACTAAAATCACATATGACAACTTGTAAAAAAGCTAAAAGTATTTCCTTCTGGGTATCAGGACTCATAAAGCTGAATCATAGGTATCACAATCTGGTTTTTCCTGTTAATTAGGGGATGGTGAGAATAGAATTCTAGAGTCCATTAAAGATGGACTCATGTGTATAGAGTAGAACTGCTTCATAGGGTTTTCAAGTTATGATCTTTTGGAAATGAATTTCCAGGCTTGCCATATGAGGCAACTCTGGATGGGTTCAAACCATCATTTAATAACACAGAACTTAATCATTTATGATGCCCAGGGGATCACATGGTATTGACATATGTTGGAACTGACTCTAGGGAAAATAACAACAAAAATAAGATAAGATGGAAGGTCTAACCGTCTTTTATTCCTTCTAACTTTTTTTTTTTTTTTTTCCTTATCTTCAAGACTGTGTGTTTGATCCTAACTAAGCCATTAGGTCAAAAGCTAGAATAAGATCACTCCCTGCCTGAATCAGAATATACAAAATGAAATATTAAAAGAGGAATGGGGGAAAATTGGACTTCCAGTATGGCAGGTCAGCAAGGGAAATAAGGTAAGGACCAGGCTCCGGGGAAAAACGAGTCGGATCTCAAAAATGAAATGTTCATATACCAGTCCCACGGTTTTTAAACTATAATAAAGTCTCCTGAACTTACACTTTTGAGAAATCATGCTAATAAAGATAAAGAAAGACGTGTATTTTGGGACTCTTGCTTGCAGGTCTGCAGGTCACTCCTGTGACTGCAGAGTTTAGAGGGCAGGGACGGGGTGGCCCATTCGGAAAGC
>NW_006408965.1:1017826-1018307 GCF_000296735.1 Chrysochloris asiatica
CCAGCACTTCAAAACATCCTAAAGGGAGTTGTGTGGAGAGAGAACCAACAAGAACAGACAACAAACAGAGATTGACAAGTATGGCAACACCACCTGGATAACACCCAGCAGATAGCAGAGGCCAGAACAGAATGAGACTACAACGAAAAAATCAAAAGAATGGGGAGATCAACTGAAAGCCAAAAACATATCAATGTCAAAGAAGGGACAGACGCAGCAATGGAAGCCCAGGTGGTGAGGACGCCAGGTAAATTACAGGATACAATGGAGTATCCTAAATACAGAGAAAAGTTAGTAGACTACAAGGTAACCCCAAAGAAAGCTAACACTCCACAACATATCCTAAAAAGGAATCCCCAAGGAGAACAAGCAAACAGAGAAACTAGGAGGAAACCAACCAAAATCAACTCAGAAGATATAAAGCCAACACAAGAATGAAAGCTGAACCAAAGAACATTCAGCACCGCCAAAAAAGTAACAT
>NW_006408965.1:1039074-1056455 GCF_000296735.1 Chrysochloris asiatica
GGTTTGCCTAATTCAATACATCATTTGATTTCTTGACTGCTTCTTCCATGAGTGTTGATGGTTGATTTGAACAAAATGAAGTCTTTGACAACTTCAGACTTTCTCCATTTATATGGATGTTGTTTATTGGTCTAGTGGTGAGGATATTTGTTTTCTTTACATTATGGTGTAACCCATACTGAAGCCTGTGGTCTTTGATTTTTATCACTAAATGTTTTAATTCCCTTTAGCTTTCAGCAAGAAAGCTTGTCTCATTAGCATATGGCATGTTGTCAATCAGTCTTCTTCTAATCCTGATGTCATGTTTTTCTTCATATAATCCAGCTTCTCAGATTATATTCTCAGCATACAGATTGAAAAGGTTTGGTTAAAGAATACAACTCTGGCCAACAACTTTTAAAATTTTAATACATTCAATATTTTTCCTATAGAATCCTTTAATATTTCAAGTTGAGGCTTGAGTTTTTTCTTTAGTTCCTTCAGCTTGAGGATTGCTGAACATGTTTTTCCTTTTTGGTTTTCTGTCTCCAGATCTTTGCACATTTTGTTGTAGTATTTGACTTTGTCTTCTCAAGCTGACCTTTAGAATGCTCTGATCATCTCTTTTATCTCATTTCCTACATTTGCTTTAGCTTCTCTACACTAGAGAACAGGTTTCAGGGTCTCTTCTGACATCCATTTTGGTCTTTTCCTTCTTTCTTCTCTTCTTAATGACCTTTCGCTTTCTTCCTATATGATGTTCTTGATGTTATCCCATAACTCTTCTGGTCTTCAGTTTTAGTGTCTAATGAATCAAATAAGTTATTCAAATGATCTCTAAATTCAGTGGGGATAGTCTTAAGGTCATATTTTGGCTCTCGTGGACTTGTTTGAATGCTCTTCAGCTTCAGCCTGAACTTGCATATGAACAATTGTTGATCTGTTCCTGGACTTGTTTTGGCTGATGATATGGAGATTTTCCAATGACTCTTTCCACAGAAGTAGGCAATTTATTTTCTATGTATTCCATCTGGTGTGGTCCATATGTATAGCTGTCTTTTATGTTGTTTCAAAATAGTATTTGCAAAGAATAAGCTATTGGTCTTGCAAAATTCTGTTATGTGATCTCCAGCATCAATTTCTATCACCAAGCCTATATTTTCCAACAATTGATCCTTCCTCTTTGTTTCCAACCTTTGCATTCCATTCTTCAGTAATTGTCATTACATTTTGATTGTATGTTTAATCAATTTCAGACTGAAGAAGTTGGGAGAATTCTTCAGTTTCATCGTCACTGGCTTTAGTGGTTAGTGTGTAAATTTGAATAATAGTAGTATTAACTGGTCTTTCTTGTAAGTGTCTAGATATTATCCTATCACATACAGCATTGTATTTTCATAGAGATCTTTATATTTTTATCTGATGATTAATGTGACACCATTCCGCTTCAATTTGTCATTTCCTTCATAGTAAACCATGAACTAGTCACATTCAAAATGGCCAATACTAGTCCATCAGCTCACCAATTGCTATAATAGCATTATTTATGTATTCTTTTCATTTTTGACAACTTCCAATTTTCCTAGATTTATACATTGTACATTATATATTCCGATTACTAATGTATGTTTCATGCTCCTCTTCATTTTGAGTAGTGTTCCATCAGGAAATGAAGGTCCTGAAGGCCTTACTCCATTTGTTTCATCATAGTCAACTCTACTTTGAGATGTCATCTCTTCCCCAGTCTAAATTTGAGTGCCTTCCAACCTGAGGATCTCATCTCTGGCACTATTTCGTACAATATTCTGGCACTCTTCATCATGTTTCAATATTCATTATTCTGGTATAATATACCATCATTCCACTACTATTTGTAAGATTTTCATTGACTAAATATTCAGAAGAAGACCATATCTCATTCTTCCTACTCTGTCTTTATCTGGAAGTTCACCTGAAACTTGTCAATCACGGGTGATCCCGTTGGTATTTAAAACATGGGTGTCATAGCTTTCAGAATCACAGAAACATGCAAGCCACCACAGTGCAACTGACAGATGAGTGGCAGGGTACTAAGACAAGAGTGACCATATTAAATAATTCAGTGCTCTGAAGTAATCTTATGGCCAATTCTATGTCTACTCTTTTTATGGAGTCCTGGTGTGGCACTGTGGTTTAATGCACTGAACTGCAAGTCAGTTTGAACCACTAGGTTGGTGGTTCAGGCTCACTAGTGCTTCTCAGAAACACTATACAGGTTCATTATGGGTCAGAACAGACTCAATGACATTTAACGACAACTCTTATTATATGACATAGTGTTGTTGGGAAGAGAATGCTTACTTAAACAGTAAAGAGCTACATTGAGGCTCATGTATGATGTACTGTGGATGTCTTTTTCAAATACTTTGCTCTTATGACAGATTATACCTGTGACTTTTCTCTGAGTGATCCATTCCCATCTTGCTGGCCACCTGCTTGAACCTTGCTATTCTTTCACTTTCACTGTGTATTTAGTATTAAAAATAAGATGATAAACATAAAATACCTTTGGTGTTGTTGGTGAATTCACCTACCTGCTCTCAGTTTAAGCAGCAGAACTTTGGGAAGTAAAGGTGTTATGTAATACATTTTTTTTTTCACTTAAAAAAGAAATTACTTTTCCAAATATATTTCTTAATAACTAACATGATTTGTTTAGAAAACTAAGAGAAAAATTAGAAAAGGATCTGTGTAAATTATTTTTACTGACAAATCAAATATATCTGCTGTCAAAAATAAGCACTTATCTACTAATCTACATCTCCACTAGATGTATGATTCATAACAGATTTGATAAACAGTACCATGTTTTCCTGTAATAAAGCTATACTGCAAATTAACATGAGAAAATTGAAAGTAAGAGGTATTTTTTAAAAGAGAAGAGGTCATAAAACTAACTAGAATGCCTGAAATTATTGTTTTTAGTTATATGAAAATCTCTTGTAAAAAAATTTCCTGTAAAGTAAATAAAGATATATTTTATCCTGTTATTTTTGCTGACAGGTGTCATTTTTCCAGTGCAAGTGTTTGAATATCTTAGTCACTCTTAGAGTAACAGTTGCTAATAATTTGCATAGTTTGAAACTAATGACCAGAGTCCATCAGGTATTAAGTTGACAATGCTTTCATATACTTGTTTGTGAGTTTTTGTTGCTGCTGTTGTTATAATTCTTTCTGTCCTTTTAACCAGATATTTTTGAAGAAATCTCAATGTCATGTTGTCATTGAAAGAAAATATTTATGAAATTGGAGTTTTTAAATCTTGTCTATGAAGTCATAAGGCGCTCTGGCAGCATAGTGATTACGTATTGGGCTACTAATCTCAAGGTCAGCAGTTCGAAACTATCAGCTGTTCCACGGGAGAAAGATGAGGCTTTATGGTCCTGTAAAGATTTACAGCCTCAGAAACCCTATTCAGGGTCACTATGAGTCAGAACCGACTCCATGACACACCACCACCACCACCATGAAGTCATAGCACTTTTTCAACTTTTAAGAAAAAGATAACATCAAGTATTTAAAGCTTTCCTTTTTTTTTTTTTTTAATTCCTGCTTAGGAAACACGTTTTCTCTGTATAATTCTCCAAATTGTTCATCTGCATTTGTTAAAAATTGTTTCATTTCCAAGTTTTCCTATGTTACATGACTTATTGTAGTGACTCCTAGTCATTTTGTTCCATACATTTGGAAAACACTCATAGTAAAAAAGAATATAATAACTCATTCCTTTTGCTTCCTAGTTTATTATTTCCAAAATTCAGTGTTTGTTTTCTTTCTGGACCTTTCCCGTTGACTGATAAGTTATGTCAAAATAGATGTTTTGTTCTGCTTTCTCATTGTCTATAGGATTTATACATCGCTGCCCATGAAGGAGGTGGCAGGTATATTCTAACAGAGAAAGATAGTTGCTGACAGCTCTTTGGTGGCAACAGCAAGCAAATATGTTGTCCTGATTTGTAAAGGGTTTTAATGTCATCAATAGTAATTCAGCAAAGAGAGAGTTGTAAAATGCAGCTCAAAATGTAGCAAATTGCATCATTGTTAGTGCTTTAGAATTTTAAAATATCTGCAGCAGATGGTAGAATGCTAGGAGCAATGTCTTGCTTTAGTGTCTAGGAAAAGTTTATGTCATCATAAACCCTTAGCATGATGACAGTTTCTTTGGCCTGGTGAAAAAGTTGTTACTTGTTTTTCTTCAAATAATAGCTTGCTTTTTGAAATAAAAATCAGGATTTGTTGGAAGAATGGTTCACTTTTCAGAGTTATGCAAAATCTTACGTAGTATCCTTGGAAAAGGAGAAATGTTTTGAAACACCACAAAGGGGGTTCTTTGCCCTCCACACAAGGTTCTCTGTTTCTTTTGTCCAGTCTTGTTTTAAATGACCTAAATAACAAAATACTTTGTATTCCTGGTGTGGCACTGTAAGATCAGCACTGGACTGTGAACCACAAAGTTGGTAGTTCAAACCCACCAACTGCCCCTCAGACACCCTATACAGATTCGCTATGAGTTGCAACTCGACAACACTTAACAACCATTTTTCCTGGTGTGGCACTGTAGGATATAGCAGTGGACCTCAAGATCACACTGAATTACAAAGTCAGTGTTTCAAATTTATCAGTCACTCATCGGAAACCCTATGCACAGTTGCTATGAGCCGGAACCAACTCGATGGCACTTCACATCAAGCAACAACACACCCATTTTTCAAAAGTTAATTTCCATCCATTCACAAGCTCATCAATTTTAGTTCTGGAAGTTTCCTGAAAAATTAATTACTTTTATACCATTATCTACAATTGGTGGAAGTGAACCTTTTAGGATTCACCAAAAGATAAACAACCAGGATTAGAATACCAGGACTCTATTTGCACTATTGAATTAGATTTTGCTTTGAAAGTTTCCAATGCACTACACTGTAGAAAATAAATAAATTTATTGATACTTATAGCCAGTACAAAATATTCTTACATTAAAAGTGGCATTTGTGTATATAATAAATCTTACTGTAAATCTCTTAGAACCTTGAAGAAACAGCAATAAATTGCTTTATTTAATGAATTGTATAAGGATTGAAGTAAAGAATAAGATGCAAATGGCATCCTACTTTTATAGAAGTAAACATGAAAAAAAAATCCACAGCAAAATAGGAAATACACTTATGCTTTGGCTAAATGTGTATATAGGGTCACTTTGATTCAGAACAGACTCCATGGCACTTAACAACAACAGAATATGTATAACACACAAATTTCTTGTGATTAAATATCACTTAAGCTTCTAGGGTTTCTCTGACATTAAGTGGCTGGGGTTTAAATCTCAGCTCTGTATTTACTGCTATCTGAATTTTACATGATACTTAACTTTTCTGTGCCATTTGTTTGCATGTTTGTTTCTTGGTAATATGGAGCTAATGTCTGGTCCACAGTATTGTGAGGATTATATGATTTAATCATGTAAAGCACATAAAGTAGTTTCAGGCACATAGCAGGCTTATAACAAACATGAACCATTTCTAGTGTCATTATATATCAAATACCACGTATGAGATTTTGTCAGGAAGATACCATGGCAGTGACTGAGCCAAGCAGAAATGCACAGACAATTATGAGGAAAGCTAACCTGTACCAAAGAATGAGGAGAAAAATTAGTACCAAGTTTAGTTGTTAAAGAAATGCTTCAAAAATTATTTTGTCTTTTGTCATTCCTGTGTAAGTATACCCAAAGCAGACAGAAGTAATTCTCTTTAGATTTCTCCTTAACTTACACCTTAGTTTCCTCTACACATTTGGACCTAAGTTTAATTTTCTTTTTTTTACTTAAAGTGAAATATGCTGAGGATAAGATGATTAAAATATTTCAACTATTAAATTGAGATGTTGAGAAAAGATACATTGATAAGAAGTAAAATAAGGACATTCACTCTTCCTGCTTATATCTGGTCCTAACTTCTCTCCATAACACCCAGAAGAGAAAAGACAATCTTGTCAGAACAGAGGAGCTTTTTCACTCTTTACATACTGTCACAGAAGTCCAAGATCGAATTTTCTTTTAGTCATTTACCACAATTCAACCTGTTTCCTCATATCAAAGGGTCAAGACAGTAGCTTTAGTAACTAATATACCCACATCTCAAATCTTTTCCTTCAAAAAAGGCAAAGAAGAAAATAAACAAGAAACAGCCCAAACAAAGGCAGAACATGCTACTTGGTATGTGAAGAGAATATTTCTAGAGGTCTTTTTGTTCTGAGCCTTGATATTTCACAGTTTCTTTAGTCAACAGTTTTTACAGTCTTTTCTTTCAATTAACATTGTGACCTTTCTCTTTGTTTTTGCTGTTGTTAAGCACTCTACATTTGGTTCCAAATCATAGCAACCTTTTGTACAACAGAAGGAAACACTGCCCTGTCTTGAGTCGTCCTCACAGTTGTTATGTTTGAGATCATTGTTGCAATCATTGAGCCAGTCTCTCTCCTGAGGGTCTTTCTCTCTTTTGCTGACCCTTTACTTCACCATACATGATATCCTTTTCCAGAAACTGATACCTCCTGATAACATATCCAAAGTATAAAAGAAGTCTCACCATCCTTCCTTCTTAGGAACATTGGCTGTACTTCTTCCGACATCATAACTAAAATGCATCAGTTCTTTTTTAATCTTCCTTATTAATTGTCCAGCATATGAAGCAATTGAAAATATGTCTTAGATCAGGTGCACCTTAGTCCTCAAAATGACATCTTTGCTTTTTAACACTTAAAGGAAGTTTTTTTGCAGCAGATTTGTCCAAAGCAAAACTTAGTTTGATTTCTTGACTGATACTTCCATGAGTGTCAGTTGGTATCTGGGGAGAATAGAGTCTAATTTTGCAAGTGGCTGTTCCATTAATATATACTTTTTATAAAACATCTTCCAATTTTGGAAACTCATGTAATGAAGGTTGTTGTTTTTTAGTGCCTTTGAGTCAGTTCCAAATCTTAGCAAGTTTGTGTAGGTTTTTCAAGAAACAGTCAATGAATTTAAACCACCGACATTTTTGGCTAGTAGTTTAATGCTTGTTTTACAGTGCCATACCAGAGAGTTATATAAATAAATCCTTACTTTTCATAGTTAATTTTTGTTTGTGATCTATTAATTCCAAAGGAAAAACATCCTGACAAATTGTACTGTGTATCAACAAAAAATAATGTAAAAAAAATGACAATCCAAGGTAGCTCATCTACATTTGAGATACATCTGAGTATTAAGGAGGATTCAAGGTCATTGAAAGAAGCTCTTGCTTTGATATATTTCTCTGGAATAGGAAATGACATGTGTAAATTGACAAACATATACTGACCTTATAGTGGAAACATTTAGAAACTGTCCCTTCTGTGGGTAACTATTCCACTGTGTTTTTAATTCTAATTTTTTTAAACATCATTTCTTGAATCTATGTAAGAAAAGGTTTTATTCTAACAGATTTCCTTTGTATTGGATGGCTAGTGAGCTGTGCTAAATTGATAGACAAACAAACAACAAAAAATGGAGAAAGACTGACTATTTTTTCTCCCCATATATATTTAGGACTGAATCTCTGAAACAGGTTGACCCTCAAAAATGATATATGGCTTTCAAGGTGACATAAAGGAGAACATCAGTGGTGAAAAGTACATGACAGGGGCACCAGTCAATGGCATCAATGTATTTGATTATATATTTGCTAATCCCTGACAAGTCACTTCACCAATCCAATATCAATCCTTATGTTGTCAAGTTGATTGTGCTACATAGTGACTATGTAAGAAAGAGTAGAATTTCCCCATAAAGTTTCAAAGGCTGTAAATCTTTGTGGAAGCAGATTATCACATCTTTCTCCCACAGAGCAACAGTTGCTCTGACCATTGACCTTTTGGTTACCAGCTGAGCACTTAAAACTTTGCACAAGCAAGATAACTAACTTTATATGTAAATAAAGGAATGGTAAGAAAAGGTCATCATATGGAAGAGGGAGAGATACAAGAAAAACAAAGAAGTATAAACTAGGATTCCCTACCTCAATGAGATTATTTGAATTGTACATTAAAAAAAAAAAAAAAACCTGGATAAAAAGTATAAAGCACAGTAGAAGCTTTGAATCAAATCAATGCTCGAGGTAGGTAAACATAAAATTAGACTTCACCTTCCCCAGTTACCAACTGACACTAACAGATGAGAAAGCTCTGTGTGGGAGATAAAAAGCCTGTGGGGAAAAAGAGAAAGGTGGATTAGAACACTAAATTGAGCTTATGCAGAACCTGTATAAAGACCAAGAGGCACTCCTTCAAACAGTGCAAGGGGATACTCTATGCCTTAAACTAAGGGAAAGTGGAGGATATTGAATATGCCATTGTCATGGATTGTGTTTCCCTGAAATATGTGTCAGTTTGACTGGATGATAAGTCTTTGTGGTTTTGCAGATATATAGTGATCCTGCATTATGTGATTACACATTATAAACCAATAAGATGCTTAAGGGTGGTATAGAATCTTGGTAGTACAGTGCTTAAGTGTTGGGCTGCTAACAACAAAGTCAGTAGTTTAAATTCACCAGACACACTATAGGAGAAAGATAAGGCTTTCTGATCTCATAAAAATTTACAACCTTAGAAACCTTATGCAGGGTAGCTAGGAGTTGGAACTGACTCAACAGCACATCAACACCAGCACTACCACACCACTCTCAATTCCACTACAACCATGATCTAATGTACTGGAGATTTTCAAGGGTGTGGTATACAACACTTCTTATTAGAAAGAAGGGCCTACTGTCACCATGAAAGAAGAGCCAGGAGCAGGGTGCACCCTTTAGAGTTGGGCCCCACACTGCATATCTCCTAGATCCAGGGAATGACTAATATCAAGACACATGGAGTTGTCCAAGGAATTCTGGTCCTATAGACACTTGTAAGACAAGGACCTTTCCCCAAAGCCAATACCCTAAACTTGGACTTCAAGCCTTCTAAACTGTAAAGAATGAGTTACTATTTATGAAAGCCATCCACATGTGGTATTTCTGTAACAGCAGCAGAAAGTAACTAAAAAAAATCATGGACTGCCAGAAGAATGAACAAATCTGTTCTGGAAGAAGTATTTTTCTCCTTAAAAGCAATGGTGGTGATACATTGACTCATGTATTTTACACATGTTATCAGAATTGTACAGTCCCTGAGGAAGGATCTCATGAACCCCAAGGTCAGAGGTTCAAACTCATCAACCACTCCTTGGAAACCCTTATACAGGGTCACTGTGAGCCAGAACCAACTCAATAGCACTTAACAATAGCAGCAAATCAAACACATAATAATGCTGGGATATATGATCTCCTTCTAAAAAATTAACTAACTTTTTTTCAATTTTCTTTATTATGCAAGTATGACTTACTGTCAATGAAAATCAATTTAAATTGTATGTGAATAGATAAAGTTATATTAAAATGTTTGTTTTAACTTTTGAAATATAAATCTCTAAAATACTGGTCATACTTTGAAGTGGAATCTTTTTTTTTTTTTAAACTTTTTATTGTGAATGGAGTGAAGGTTTATAAAGAAGATCATCAGTTTTACATTCAACAAAACATATACTTTTAACTGATTTTCCTGTAATAATGATTAAGATGTATCAAAGACTTTCCACATATAAATTATTATGTTCTACTATTTCCGGTGTTAGATAGAAAAAAATGCAAGTAAGGTTGATAAGTATTTCTCCTTCAAAATCAGCAAAGCAATGCTATGCCAGTTATTAATGCATGTGTTGAACAAAGGTTGTTTTTTGTTTTTTGGTTTTTTTTTAATAATAGGACCAGAATCATATGTCATAACAGATATTTCATGTTTAATTTACAAGACGATTCAGATTATGACCAATAAACACTGACTGAAAAGGCTACTGTTTGGAATGTGGATTTCCTTCCAATCACTTTTTCTTCAATATTATGTCAATAATAAACATTTACTAGGTACAAAAAGATCAAGAAAATGTAAGCTGAGGTTCCCTACCTTGATGAGATTATTTGAATTGTTCACAAAAATTTTATAAAAGAATAGAGTGGAAGTTTGACTCAATTTAATGCTGGGGATGATTTTCAGTATATTAGGTGCCATTGAGTTGGTTCCAACTCATAGTGACCCTATGCACAGCAGAACAAAATTCTGTGCCATCCTCCAAATCATTATATTTTAATCTATTGTTGCTGCCACTGGGCCAATCCATGTCATTGGAGAGCTTCCTCTTTTTTGCTAACCCTACACTTTACCAAGCATGACATTCCTTTTCAGTGACCAATCACTCCTGATAATATGTCCAAAGTATGAGAGACGACGTATCGCCATCCTGGCTTCTAAAGAGCATTCTGGTTGTCCTTTTTCCAACACAGACCTGTTCATTTTTCTATCAGGCCATGGCACTTTTAATATTCTCCTCAAACACCATAACTCAAATGCATCAATTCTTCTACTGTCTTACATATTCATTGACCAATTTTCACATGTGTATGAGGCTATAGCAAATACCATGACTTGAGTCAGATGCACTTAGTGCACAAACTGACATCTTTACCCTTGAATACTTTCAAGAGGTCTTGTGAAGAGATTTGCTTAATGCAATGTTGGAAGTAGATAAGTCCACCCTCTCCAGTTACTAACCAACATACATGGAAACAGCAGCCAAGAAATCAAAACAATGTAATGCAGTGAAATGAAAATGTTGTCCCTCCTAACTGGATTAACTATTATTTAGACCCTAGATAAATAGTAATATACAGGCATTCTTGGAATTTGCTATACAAAATATGTCCATGGACCATTGTTGTTAGGTGTAGTAGAGTCAGTTCCTACTCATAGAAACCCTATGATAATGCTATGAAGCACAACAGAGGAAACACCACCTGGTCTTTCACCATATTCACAATTATTTTTATGTTTGAACCCATGTTGCTAATATGTTCTGATGATTAATGGATGTCTGCAACCATTTCTTCTCATTTAGAGTTGTGCCTTATCAGCAGCTGTTATTAAAGCCATCCACATGTGGATAAGCACTGGGCTGCTAATCACAAAGTCAGTGGCTAAAAATCCACCAGCCACTCCTTTGAAACTATGCAAGAACACTATGAGTCAGAACCAACTGGATGGCACTTAACAACAAGGCTTTAACCTGAGACATTAGTGAGTCAATGCTATAATTCGTATTTCCATGCCAGAGATCTTAGTTTTATTTCTGACTTGTGTATTTCATGAGTAGTCTCCACTGTCTTAGAGTGGATGCTTGCATGTTGTTATGATACAGAAAAGGTTTCAATGAGACTTCCAGACTAAGAGACACTAAAAATAATGACTTGGAGACATATTTCCAAATATCAGCAAATAAAAACCCTATGGATCACAATTATTTATTTGATCTGCAAGGCATCATGGGAATTTGTAGAACTGTTGCTGTCAGTGGGGTCTCCATGAATCTATGACTAACTAGATGGCTGTTAGCAACAGCAACAAGACTTAAATGTCAGCTTTAATACATGCAGTTTTCCTACTTGCATGATAAGCAATATTTGAGGCATCATTGATGTTGTATATGCAAAATGACTTGTTTGCCAGAGGAAAACTCTGTATTTGTTGTGCCAATGTAGAAGAGTTTTAACAAAATTTTTATATGCAGGGATCATCCATAGATTTCACATTCATTTTATTCAGTTGACTGCAAGACAGTATAGAAAAGAAGAAAGAGCACTTGAAGGCAGTGCTGGTTTATTTTTCATTCTGAGTATTGATAACCAGAATTATTTTAATTACATCATCATTCCAGGTAGTAAATCTATAAAATGAGGTTGGAGATGACTAAATCTTTCAGTTCTGAAAGTCAGTAACTTATTATTTTAATACATTAAAAGCTAAAACAAATGATTTATATTAACATTGTTTTATCCTTCTGTGGAATCTTTCAAATAAAGAAATGTAGAATGTGGAATATGCTTGAAAGCAGATTGCTGTAAGGATTATAAACAAGTAAATGCCAGTATTCCTCGATGCCATTTTGTTACTTAAAGGAACTATTTGCTTACTTTAAAATACAAAACAGATTTCTTATCTTTAGAAACTAGCTTTGAAATACTGTGCATGTTTTCTAAATAAATAAAATGGTGTTGTCTTGGCTCATAAAAGAGAATACTAATACACTCAACTTGCCATATACATTTATTTTCTTACATTATTTCTCCATTTTATCTCAGATTTCTAATAAAATATTTTGCATTCAAAAACTCATAAAGTAATTATGCTCCTCTTAGGAGAAATGAATTGCTAAAATCTATGAGGCAGTCAAACAATAAGTTCATAATGTTAATTTTTTTTAAACAAGAATGATGTAATCAATCATAGTTTGGGTAATGGAGAGGACAGTACACATGAAGGGGTAAGAGGAAGAAAGAAAAATGTAGATAAGGGAACACATAGGTAGGTTTGCATGCGCTAAATGGTACAGAGGTAAATAGTGATAGGTGCTCAACTTTGGGACAACAGAGGTCTGTAGTACAGGGATCAAGTTATAGTCTGAATGGGTAAAAGAGAAGAAAAATGTTAAGATACTTGACTGTCTTATGAATATTGATTTCCCATGCTTACTATTGTAAAATAGACACATGAGTTGGATAAAAAGGAATAATGGGAAGCATGATTACTGAAATCTTATAAGCCCATCTTCAGTCAATAACTCACTGGAATATCTAAGAAGGGTTCTAGAACTGGCCCAATGAAACAGGCTTCTTGCGGAGCCAAGATAGGGTATAGGACCTGAGTTGGAATCCTGAGGCCCATTCAGAACCTTCTGAGGTGGGACAATCCCACCTGAAAGGACAAGAAGACCAGCCTGAAAAAGCTACAGTAATAGATACTTCTTGAAAGAAATACCAGCAGGAAAAATAAAAATAAAAAATGGCAGTCTGAAAGAATACTACAAGGACAAGCAAGTTGTTCACTGGACAGCCATCAAGGCAAGCAATTAGGTCCCTTCAGAACAACTGACTCACCAAGACAGAAACTCAAAGGGATCACATGAGCAACCATATAAGCTTGTTGGCAACCACTGGTGAGTAGAAGTGAAGGGAAGGCAGCAATGAAGATATGGGCTAAGTTCGACCATGTTCCATAGTTCCTCGTCTACCTGGAGATGAGAGAGAGGAAAGGCTGGTTGGTCTAAAGTGTGGTGACATTTGGTGTCTCCTGAGCCCACGGATGAGAACATATCCATGGAGGGCTAGAGTTGAGAGTGGAGCACCCAGCTGATATGAACTAAGGGGAGATGCACATGAATACACATCTTGTAGATTGTACCCATTTGACCTAGCTACAATGGCTTGAAGATAATAATGTGACTAAAAGAAGATTTTTTAAAAAAATCAATAAAGGAAATGTGTAAATTGCTACAATTTGAGGAACTTGACTTATACTTATGGATGTAGTAGCTCACAATGCCAACTGAGAGGGAAGGAGCCTTCCTCCTACCCCCTATGTATGCATGGGTGATGGGGACGGGCAATGTAGACACTGGCTACATAAAATGGGGTGGGGGGAGGGAATGGGCTATAAAGGCACGAAGTGACTGGTTTATAAGTTTTCAATAGGGAGTTTAGTTTCAGAGTGTGCATGAGAAGGGAGAAACCCCACTAAATAGTTTTCATCTTGTCTAGACAGGTCTGGTGAAAGGAGAAGGGGTTAAGATTCTTACGATTCAATAGTGAGTAATTGTTATTATGACTAATTGTGGTAGTCACAACTGTAAAGGTAGAAGTTGTGTAACATAAAGGGGAATAGGTAATATTACATTCCAGGAACAAAGGACCCAAGGACCATCAAGGGGAAAGAGCATGAGAGGAATGTCAGACTATTTCTGGAGAAGCTGTGACACAAGAGATGAAGTTAGAGATGATGGCATGGAGAGATAGAGCAGTTGAAGACTCTATACTCATGGAAAGAGAAAGACTGTGTTCTGGTGGCCAGGAGGCAGGCTTTCAGAATGTGCCCTTTGGTTGTTTAAATGGTTATATATTCCTGAGTGTTTTGGTGTACATCCCTTCCTCCAGAAAAACAAAACAAAAACAAAAACAGGGAATAGAAGCAAATATTATTGAATGATAATGCATGGAGGGGACTGTAATCATTGCAATGAAACAATGAGTGTAAAACCGATGTTCTTCCATGTAAACTGTCACTCAATTCACAATAAAAATTTTTTTTTTAAAAGAGTAATATAAGCAGGGTTATGTATTCAGATGCAGTATTTGCTAGGGACACATCTACCAAGTGACACACACTGGTAGGTAGATATGTTAATGCACATGGTCTAATTTAATGCTCATGATAATGCTATGACGTAGATGCTATTATTCCTATTTAACATAGGGAAGATTAGACACTAAGAGAATAAAGCAATTTGTGAAAAGTTATATAGTTTCTAATTCAAAGCTCACTGTAACAAACACATATTAGAAAGGTTTTCCTTACTTTTAAAGATATACTGAAATAAATAAATGCTAGAAAAAAATTTAAATACAGAAAATAGATAATGTACATCAAATAGATAATGAGAATATAGAACATGACAATAGAAGATGGGCATGAGAGTAGAGAAAACATCAAGCAAACTACAGTGAAGAGATTTGAAAAGGTGGAAATTTAGGCAAGGAGTCAATGATTGACAAATGGAAATCAATAGGAATCAGAAGTTTTGATCTTAGAATTAATTGCTATCTGTAAGAGTTGGTTATTGAGTGATTTTTAGGATTACATGAGATTAGAAGCAAGGAGAAGAGGCCACCAGTTTAATTTGTATGTATTTGTTGAGCTTTATATACTGGTTCATTATGGAAAATAAGTTTGGAAATTTGAAGAACTATAAAGATAGACATCACCCCAAGAATTAGGTAAACACACTGAGGAAAGAAATAGAGAATGAAGAAAGGGACTGTAAATAATCACTGTAGGATTATTTATGTTAAAGAAGTAGGAGACTTATGTTAAAGAAGGAAATAATTAGTAATACCCAAAGAAAATAGAATTGTTGTTAAAATATGTAAAGATAAACGTTTTAATAATATAGCATATTGAGCATTTTTACTTTCAAGACATTCCATAGGCACTATTACCAATTGTTACGTCAGCACCATAAGTTCTAACTATCCACCAAATCCATCACTTTTACCATAGTAATAGTTGAAGCTAGGATGTGGATGTTCAGTCAGCAACATTCCCTAAGTTCTATTACAAGCAGCAAAGCGTTATTTGGTACAGACTTGTTTTCACCTAAGGAATGTAGGCAGAAGTAAGATATATACTTTGTTAGTTAGACTTGCATTGATTCTGACTCATGGTAACCCATTTTGTGCAGTGTAGAACTGCTCCATAGAGCTTTCAAAGTGGTAACCTTTTCAAGGCAGATCACCAACTGTCTTCTGAGTCAAAACGTGCATCTGGGAGTGATTTTTTCCCCCCTTAAGGTGTTTAGTTATGACAAAAAAGTTTACATGCCTTTATACCTGTCTGCTCTATTATACACATAGATACATTTGCATACAGCTCATGTAAGTATGTTTGTAGGAATATCATCTGCCAAACATATATATGGCAATTAGTGTAGTTCCTTTTGTCTACTCATCTTGTCATCATAATGTCATCTTGCCTGTCTGCCTATGTATCTACTTAAAAATTAATTATTGGAAAGTTTATGGGTGAGTTTGAATTGCTAAAGTTTTGGCTAGTAATTAAGCACTTAACCATTTGCACCACCCAGGGACTTTATGTACAATTTGCTGTTGCTATTGTTAAGTGCTGTCGAGTAAGTTCCCACTCACAGCACCCCTGTATAGGGTTCCAAGGAGTGACCAATGGGTTTGCACAACTGAACTTACAATTCAAGGCAAACTTGTGGTCCAGTGCTTATCATATAATGCCATACAGGAATCTAAGAATTAAAAACAAAAAAAGATGCATGATTTCTCCAAACACCTTTTTGTTAGCTAAATTCAAATTATTTTACTCTAGAACTGCGGTTGGTCCATAAGCTAAATCTACATTGCTGCTTTCTTAGCATATAATTTCATCGAAATATGGCCATGTCACTCATTTATACAATAATCTATGATTACTTTTGTGCTACAATAAAAAAGTTGAGTACTTGATATATTAACTTTATGGTTGTTGTTGTTGTTGTTAAGTGCCATCGAGTCGGGTCCGACCCATAGCGACCCAGCAATAACAAAAATAGTTACTATCAGACTTTTTGTAAAAGAAAGCGTAGCTGAACAGTTTTGTTGTTGTTGTTGTTTTTAATATGGAATAGGCCAGACCAAGTGGTGTGGAGAGGGAAAGAGAGTTTGAAAACAAAACAGGCCAAAAATTAAATTAAATCCTGAGGTATAGCATAACAACCAACCGTGGTATCTTGAAATCTCTCAGCCAGCTTTGAAACCAAGAAGTTGAAAGAGGGCATTAAAGTCATACTCATAATAGGCTACAGATTTTTTTTTTTTTTTTCTTCTCACCCTCCTCTCCCTTTTTCTGTGATTAGAGACTTCAGTATCAGGTCTAGTTTTTGTTGTTGTTTGGGTGGTTTTGGGTTTTTTTTACTTTTTTTTTTTTCCTGTTGCTGCTTTGCTGTTTTATGCTCCCCTTTCTATCTTTGGGGGACTCTTTCTTTCCTGATATTACCCAAGAAGAGACAGCCACTGCTGCAATATAGTCAAGCTACAACCACACTCTACAAAACACCAAAATCCAGGCAAGAATCAATACTAAATACCATATACCAAGGAGGTAGACAACACCTGTGAAAATGACTCTGTGTTAAGCAATAAGAAGAGTGAAAAGAGCAGCCAACATCCAGATCACATCTACCTGGAAGCAATCAGAAAGCATAAAAAAATACCAAAAACACACACTCAATTAAGTATTAAGGCCACAGATAAGCACTAAACATGTCCAAGAAGCAAAAGCAGATGACCATATCAGCACATATCCAGTAACAAGATATAATGTCTGAGACAAATGACCCAGAGGTAGACCTAATCTCCATTCTGAAAGGAGGGCAGGCCTTGGAAATGCCTGAGAAGGAATTCAGAAAAAATGATTATAAAATGTTTCAAAACACTTTACTATGGAGTTGAAAAAATAAGGAAGAAGTCAGGAAAGCTCTACAGGAACAATCAAATAACATAGACATAACATTGGAAAAAATTCAAAACCTATAGAAAGAGTTCTAATGATCAGTGATAGAATATCAGAAATAAACAATACTCTGAAAGGGCAAAAGAATAGAATAGAAGAGATGGAAGGCAGAACTAGTAAACTGAAAGACA
>NW_006408965.1:1057645-1059268 GCF_000296735.1 Chrysochloris asiatica
TATTCCATCTGGTGAGGTCCATGTGTATAGTTGTCTCTTATGCTGTCTAAAGAAGGTATTTTCAATGAACAAATCATTGGTTTTGCAGAAATCTAACATGCATTTTCCAGCATCATTTGTGTCACCAAGGCCATATTTTTCAACTACTGATCCTTCCTCTTTGCTCCCAACATTTGCATTCAAATCACCAATAATGATCAATACATCCTGATTACATATTTGATCAATTTCAGATTGAAGAACTTGGTAGAATTCTTCAATTTCATCCTCACTAGTTTTAGAGTTTGGTGCATAAATTTGAATAATAGTGGTATTAACTGGGTTTCCCTGTAGACTCATGGATATTATCCTATTACAGACAGTGTTGTACCTCATGACTAATCTGAATATGTTGTTTTGACGATGAATGCAACACCATTCCTATTCAATTTGTCATTCCAGGCATAGTAAACCATGTGGTTGTCAGATTCAAAAGGGCCAATATCAGTCCATTTCAGCTCACTAATGCCTAAGATATCGATGTTTATGTGTTCCATTTCATTTTTGACAACTTCCTATTTTCCCAGAGTCATACTTCGTGCATTGCATGTTCAAATTTTCAAAGGATGTTAAGAGCTGTTTTTCTTCAATTTCAATTGTGCCCAT
Organism: Chrysochloris asiatica; assembly: GCF_000296735.1. Classification (NCBI taxonomy): domain Eukaryota; kingdom Metazoa; phylum Chordata; class Mammalia; order Afrosoricida; family Chrysochloridae; genus Chrysochloris; species Chrysochloris asiatica. The sequence continues at coordinate 1,058,291 of NW_006408965.1, forward strand.
CAGCAAATGAAGGTCCCACAGGCTTTTCTCCAATGATCTTTACTCCACTTGCATTATCATGGTCAACTCTACTTTGAGGAGGCAGCTCTTCCCCAGTTGCATTTTGAGTCCCTTGCAACCTGAAGGGCTCACTTTCCGACACTATATCTGACAGTGTTTCTCTGCTATTCATAAGGTTTTCATGGACTAAATATTCACAAGTAGTTCGTCGTCACTCTTTCTTCTTAGTCTGTCTTCTTTTGGAAGGTCATCTGAAACCTGTCCACCATGGGTGACTCTGCTATTATGACCTTGAATATATCCCACCTGAATTTACAGATCATCTGAAGAACAGATTGTATACATTAAGCACTGAAGACCAAAGAAAAAAAGAGTTGTCAGATGACATCAAGAACATCATACATGAAGAAAGCAAAAAGTCATTGAGAAGATTAGAAAGAATTAAAAGGTCAAAATAGATGTCAGAAGAAACACTGAAACTTGCTTTCCAGGGTATAAATGCTAAAGCAAATGGAAGAAGTGAGGGGGTCCAAGAGTTGAACAGAAAATTTCAAAAATCAGCTCGAGAAGATAGAGCCAAATATTACCAAAAAAATGTGCAAAAATCTGGAATCAGAAAACTAAAAAGGAAGAACACAGTCAGCATTTCTCAAGCTGGGGGAACTGAAGAAAAATTTCAAGCCTCGACTTTTGTTATTGAAAGATTCTCTGGACAATTATTGAATGATGCAGAAAGCATCAAGAGAAGATAGAAGGAATACACAAGAGTCACTGAACCAAAAGGAAATTATTAATGTTTGCCCTTTTCAAGAGGTAGCATATGATCAAGAGCCAATGATATAAAGGAGGAATTCCAAGGTTCATTGAAGGAATTGGCAAAGAACAAGGCACCAGGAATTGTGGAATAAAAATTGAAAACTTTCAAGAAAGTGAGTTGGCACAGGAGGCACTCACTCATCTCTGCCAAGAAATTTGGAA
>NW_006408965.1:1083858-1085827 GCF_000296735.1 Chrysochloris asiatica
TTTGCATCTATGTTCATGAGGGATATTGGTCTGTAGTTTTCTTTCTTAGTGATGTTCTTCCTTATTTCAGTATGAGGGTTATGCTTGTGTCATTAGGAAGGTTTCCGTCCTCTTCTATATTTTGGAATAATTTCAATAGAATTGGTGACAGCTGTTCCCTGAATGTTTGGTAAAAATCACCAGTGAAGCTATCTGGGCCTGTACTTTTTGGTTGGTAGTGTTTTATGATCTGATCAATTTCTTCTTTTGTTATATATCTGTTCAAGTTTTCTACTTCATTCTGTAAGTTTTGGTAGGTCATGTTTTTCTAAAAATGCATCCATCTCTTCTAAGTTTTTGAATTTCTTGTAATACAAGTCTTCATAGTATTCTGTTATTATCCTTTTAGTTTTATTTGGTTCCGTTGTGTCATTACCCGTATGGTTTCTAATGTGAGTTATTTGTGTCTTCTCCGTCTTTTATTTTGTTAAGTTTGTCAATTATTTGTCAATTTTTTTAATCCTTTCAAAGAACCAGCTTTTGTCCTGTCCTTTTCTTTTGGTGACTGTAGGTTCCCTCTGTTGGTCAGTTTCTAATTGTTGGAGATGCTGTGTTAATGTATTAACTTTGGTTCTTTCTTCTTTTTGGATGTACATACTTATTACAATAAATCGACCTCTTTGCACTGCTTTCGCCGTGTCCCAAAGATTTTGGTATGTTGTGTTTTCATTCTTGTTTGTTTTAGGAACTTCATGAATTCATGTTTAATTTCTTATTTTACCCAGTCATTTTTCAACAGGATGTTGTTCATTTTCCATGTATTCGACTTTATTTCCTTTGTCTTCTTGTTGTTGATTCCCAGTTGATAAGTTGTGAAGTATTAAATTTCTTTTTGTGGCTACCTGATAGTCTATTAACTTTTCTCTCCATGTAAGAGATTCTATCGTACCCTATAATCTACCTGACATCCTCACCACCTGGATCTCTGTTTGTACATTTATCCCTTTTTTGACATTGATATTATTTTGATCTTTGGTTGACCTCCCAGCTCATTTGAATTCATTGTTGTAGTTTTGTTCTGTTCTGGACTCTGCTATCTGTTGACTGAGTTCCAGGTGGTGTTGCTACGCCTGTCTATCTCTGGTTGTTGTCTGTTCTTGTTGGTTTTCAGTCTAAAGAACTCCCTTTATGATGCTTTGAAGTACTGAATTGGTTTGATAAAATTTCCTAGATTCTGTTCATCTTGGAATGTTTTGATTGCACCATCATATTTCATTAATAATTTTGCTGGATAGATGATTCTTGGGTTGTCTTTTTTTTATTTTATTTTATTTTTTTAGCATTTTGTATATGTCTCCTCATTGCCTTCTTGCTTGCACGGTTTGTGTTGAATGTTGTTGTTGTTAAGTGCCATTGAGTTGGTTCTGACCCATAGCGTCCCTGGATAATCATCTGGGCCTCTTTTTGCAGGTTTTGAACTGTTTCCAATGCTGTATCAATCTTGTTCGATTGCTCTTGTAGTACTTTCCTCACTTCTTCCTTGCTTTCCTCCACCCCTTTTTGGAGCATTTGAATTAGTTTCCACATCATTTTCAAGAATTCTTTCTCAGGTAAATCCAAAATCTGCTCTTCCTCTTTTGGGGAGATTCTGTCTGTCTCCAGCACAGTGGTGTCAGTTACTCTTTTCTGGTTTTGAACATGTTTTGAGATCGTTTGTTGTGTTTGAGATCTTTTGTTTGTCATTTCCAGCAGTTATGTGGTTGTTTTTTTTTAATGCTTAAATGGATGTTTGTTGATGTGTTATTAAGCTTACTGGGTGTCTCTTAGTGGACATGATCAGGAGATAGTCTTCCCTTTTCGCATGTAATGCTTAGCAGCTGTTATTGACTCTTGTCGTAATGGTGGAATATTATGGGGTATGCTAGTAGCTTAGCTATATGGCCACAATTGCTGTCTTTTCTAGGGTAATGTAGGGAGAAAAAGCTCCCAT
>NW_006408965.1:1086552-1088446 GCF_000296735.1 Chrysochloris asiatica
GGAGTCCTGTCTCAAGCATTTCTTAATTCATAGTATTTTCATTTGTATTGTGATTTTTTCACTTGTGTGTGTGATAAACTGACACCCTGTATCTTCTGCTAGATCCACAGCTCTGGTGGTGTTCGGTGAGCAGAGCTTACTGGGTTTTCAATCCTTCCCCATGGAGCCTTTCTTACCTGGCTGTCTGCTGCCCACGAAAACCAGAAACCTCCCAATTACCATTTTTTAAAGTGAGTTGTTTGTATTTTTACTGTTGAGTTGTAGGAATTCATTCTACATTTAGGTTTCAAATCCCTTATCAGATAAATGATTTTGCACATTTTTTTCCCTATTCTGTGAGTTGTCTATAGTATTATTTGAATGACAATTTTTGTTTAAGTTTGATGAAGTCCAATTTTTCTGTTTTTTTTTTTTTTTTTGGTTGTTGTTGTTTTGCTTTTTATCTTCTCACTTGTGCCTTTGCATGTTATATCTAAGGAATCACTTCTTAAAACTAGGTCATGGAGATTTGCATATATGTTTACTTCTATAAATTTTGTGGGTTTATGCCTTACTTCTATGTCTGTTATGCAGTTTGAGTTAGTTTTTAAATATTTTCCAAGTATATATCCACTTGTCTTATTATCATTTTTTCAAAAGATCTTATGTGCTTATGTACTTCAATTTTTAAATGAAGTGCATAATTTTTAAAATAAAAAAACCTAAAAATTATAAAAAACTATACCAAAATTAACTAAGGAAAAAAAGATTGTAGAATGTCTTGGAAATGGAAGCCATGAAAGTAATAAAAAGATAATTAAGAAGAGTAAACAATCATATGAAAAATAGAAGTCAAAGAACTTTAAAAGACAAAAATAGACAAACCATTGAAAGAATACTTTCAAATGCTGGTTTTAGTTTATTAACTTGACAGCATAGACTATGTTTTCAAGAAATAGGGTGATCAGAGATCACCAATAGTCTAATTGAAGAGGTGTAAGATAGTTTTACAGTTTAGATTAACATGTTTATTTTTTGAGGAATAAGAATTGTTAGCTAAGGAAAGATTGAGGAAGAATAAGAACAAGGGTATGATTGATTTAACAACAACAACAAAAAAGATGTGAGATCTAGTGTCTAACAATGGTACTAGGATGAGTGGTTATTTACTTGCAAAATAAACACTGTATAGGAGAGCTATAGTAAAAAAGCAGAGGGACAAAGACTTAGTGAAAAGTTAAGACATTTAAAAGTGTACAAGGAAAGACATATGGAGAAACAAGAGTGAAAATGGTACATTGTGAGAAAGGATGGGTGAAGGGAGAATAAAGAAAATAATAATTATTCTGAAATGGAATTATCTTGCTCTCAACTGGAATTTTAATGTGATTATTTACTCCAAGTTTATTACTTGACAAGATGCTGTTTGCTGATTTACCTGTGTATGATGGATAACAAAGGGAGTTTATTTAGGAGTGTATTTGCTTACAAGAGGGCAAGTTAAAAATTACTACAACTAGGGTTCTGGGTCATTATGCACAGGTTTATTAAAAAAACAAAACAAAAACCCACATGTTTAAACATGTCTCTGTGATCAGTGAGTGGCTAAGACAAAATTTCCCAGTAATATACTTTTCTTAGTGTGGATACGGTGTCTTTAAAACAGTAAGACCTGATCAAAACTGACTTCCTAGGGGATCTGTTGGGCCAGCAAATTTCAAGGCACAGAAGTAAATTTAGAAGGTTATGGTGACTGTGTTTTGGGATTCCAAAATGGTCAATTTGACAGATTGTATAAAAGGACACAAGAAGATCGTAGAGGCATATTAGGATAAAGTTTAAGAAAACTAAAAACTACACTGGTGAGAAAAAAATCCAGATAATTGCACCAAGAATTTTTTTTTTTTTTTTTTTT
>NW_006408965.1:1088796-1101875 GCF_000296735.1 Chrysochloris asiatica
GCCAAACTTCGTCTCTCATACTTTGGACATATTGTCAGGAGGGATCAGTCACTGGAGAAGGATATCATGTTTGGCAAGGTGGAGGGTCAGAGAAAAAGAGGAATATCCCCAAAGAGATGGATTGTCTAAGTGGCATGGCAATAGTAGTGAGGTTGACCCAGAATCGGGCAGTGTTTCGTTCTGCTGTGCATAAGGTCGCTATGGGTCGGTACTGACTCAGTGGCACTTAACAACAATGAAAACAATAACAATGGCGTTATTGGCTTTTTCTTCAAGGTTAGCAAATTTTGTGGGGAAACCTTATCCCATACGCCTTGTACCCCTAATCTTGCCTCCTTAGACTTCCTTTTGCTAGCAAAACTGAAATAATGTTTAAAAGAAAGATGATTTGAGTCCCTTAAGGAAGCAAAAACTACTATTTTGATGTGTTGTAAATAGAAGAGTATCAAATTCTTTGAAGGAATGTTGTTGTTGATAGTGTTGTGCTATGGAACCTATTCAGATTCATAGCGACCTTGCATATGGCTTCTGAGGCTATAAATCATTACAGGAGCAGAAAGCTTCATCTTTTTCCTGTGGAATGGCTGGTAGTTTTGAACTGTTGACCTTGAGGTTAGCAGTCCAAGTCGGAACCACTATGCGACCAGAACTCCTTGAGGGAAGATTAGAAATTGGAAACACCACCTTCAGAAATGTATATACTGAAGTGGAGGGTATATTATGAAACAAAAGCATTTGATACTTTTAGCAATACATATGACTTTTAGCAATACATTTGACTCACTCTGGTACATATATAAAGCTAAAGAAAACAAAAAACTATGACTCTTCTGTAATCAAACCATTTTGAATTTTGCATCTGCATTCAGCAATGATTTGATCATTTCAAATACCTTCTTTAGACAACATAAGAGAATATTAAACCATTGGACCTCATCAGATGGAATACACAGATATCAAATTGACTACATCTGCGGAACAAAATGGTGGGAAAGGTTCATATCATCAGTGAAAACAAGGTCAGGGGCAGACTGTGGAACAGACCACCAATTACTCATATGTAAATTCAGACTAAAGCTGAAGAAAATGAAAACAAGCCCATGAGTGCCAAAATATGACCTTGAATATATTCCACTTGAATTTAGACATCATCAAAAGAACAGATTTGATAGATTAGACACTAAAAACTGGAGAGCAGAAGAGTTGTGGGATGACATCAAGAACATGATACAGGAAAAAAGCAAAATGTCAGTAAGAAGTCAAGAAAGAAGGAAAAGGTCAAAATAGATGTAAGAAGAGACACTGAAACTCTATCTTCAGTGTAGAGATGCTAAAGCAAATGGAAGAATTGAGGAAGTCCAAGAGCTCAACAGAAAATTTAAAAAATCTGCTCAAGAATACAAAATAAAATATTACAACAAAATGTACAAAGATCTGGAGTCAGAAAACCAAAAGGGAAGAATACACGCAGCATTTCCCAAATAAAAAAAATCAAGCCTCGATTTTAATTACTGAAGGATTCTCTGGGCAAATTAGTGAATGATGCAGAAAGCACCAAAAGAAGATGGAAGGAATACAGTCCTTGCACCAATAGAAAATTGTTGATACTCAACCATTTCAAGTGTAACATATGATAAAGAGCAAATGATACTGAAGGAAGAAGTTCAGAGTGATTTGAAGGAATTGGCAAAGAACAAGGCACCAGGAATTGATGGAATAAAAATTGAAATCTTTCAAGAAAGTGAGGTGGCACTGGGAGGCACTCACTCTTCTATGTCTAGAAGTTTGCAAGAAAACATTGATTTGAAGAAATCCATATTTATACCCATTCCAAAGAGAGGTGACTCAGTGGAATGCAAAAAATAGAAAAAAATGTCTTTGATATCCCATGCAAGTAAAGTTTTACTAAAGGTAGTACAATAAAAGGCTGCAAGCATACATTGACAGAGTACTTCCAGAGGTTCAAGTTGGATTCAGATGAGGACATGGAATGAGAGATACTATTGCTAATGTCTGATGGATCTTGGTTGAAAGCATAGACTACCAGAAAGATGTTTACCTGTGCTTTATTAACTACACAAAGGCTTTGGATTGTGTGGATCATGAGAAGCTGTGGACAACATTGGGATGTATGAGTATTCTAGAGCACTTAATTTTGCTCATGAGGAATCTGTACATGGACCAAGAGCCAGTTGTTCAAACAGAACATGGGAACACTGAATGGTTTAAAATTAAGAAAGGTGTGCGACGGAGTTATATTCTTTCACCATACTTATTCAACCTGTATGCTGAGCAAATAATCCGAGAAACTGGATTCTATAAAAGTAAAAATTGGCATGAGGATTGGAGGAAGATTCATTAACAACTTGTGATATGCAGATGATAAAACTTTGCTTGATGAAAGTGAAAAGGTCTTAAAATACTTACTGGTGTAGATAAAAGACCACAGCCTTCAATATGGATTGCATCTCAATGTAAAGAAAAACAAAAATCTTCACTACTGGGCCAATAAACAACATTCTTATCAATGGAGAAAAGATTGAAGTTGTCAAGGACTTCATTTTACTTGGATCAACCATCAACACTCATGGAAACAGCAGTCAAGAAATCAAACGACATATTGCATTAGGTAAATCTGCTGCACAAGAACTTTTTAAAGTGTTGAAGAACAAAGATGTCAGCTTGAGGACTAAGGTGAACCTGACCCAAGCCATGGTATTTTCAGTAACCTCATATGCATGCAAAAGTTGCACAGGGAATAAGGAAGCTCATAGAAGAACTGATACATTTGTGTTATGGTGTTGGAAGAAAATATTGAATGTACCATGAACTGCCAAAAGAACAAACAGATCTGTGTTGGCAGAAGCAAAGCCAGAGTGCTCCTTCGAAGCCAGAATGGCCAAACTTCATCTCTCATACCTTGGGCACATTGTTAGGAGGGACCAGTCACTGGAGAAGGATGTCATGTTTGGGAAGTTAGTGGGCCAGAGAAAAAGAGGAAGAACCTAGTGAGTGGCAACATCAATGGGCTCAAGTGTGGCAACTATTGTGAGGTTCGCCCAGGATGGGGCAGTGTTTCATTCTGTTGTGCATTGTGTAACTCTGATTCACTAACGACTTGATTGCACCTCACAGCAACAACATTCAGCAATTGCAACAATCGTGTATTTCAGGTTAACTTGTTCTCATTAGAGAGAGGATTCATATCACAATTTGCTTTAGTCTTCATCACTCTTTATTATACATACACACACACACACACATACATGTTGTTGTTAAGTGCCTTTGAATCGATTCCAACCCATAGCAACCCTGCATAGGGTTTCCAAGGAGCAGCTGGTGAGCTTGAACCACTGACTTTGCTGTTCAAACGACTTTGCAGTCTGATGCATTAGCCCACAGTACCACACCAGGATTCCACACATATACATATATATGTATATGTGTGTGTGTTGTTGTTGTTCTTGTTAAGTACCATTGAGTTGGTTCCAATTCATAGTGACCCTGTATAGAATTTCTGAGGACCTGCTGGTGAATTTGAACCACCAACTTTGCCGTTCAAACCTACCTGCAGTCTAGTGCATTATCCACAATGCCATACCAGAACTATATATGTATGTCAAAAAATAATTATACAAAATGAAGCTATTGTTTTTAAACATATCTTCTACCTATACACTTCTGAAGGTAGTATTTCCATCTCTTTAACCATTCCCTAAATAATTCCACCCTCTTCGATTAACACCAAGTCAAAATGTCAATTTTGGCATCCTCAAGAGAATTGAATCAAGTTCCTTTTTAATGTTCTTTGTTTTGCAAGCAAAAAGAAATCCAAAGGGGCAAGATCAGAGCAGTAGTGAGATTGTGGTGAGGTTTCCCCCAAAATTTTTTGTAGGATAATCCTTGCTACCATTGAAGAATGAATACTGGTCATGATGGAGAAAAAAAGGAAAAGAAAAAAAGTTGACACAACTTTCCTGGCCTTTTTCTCACCAATGTTGTTTCAAAAAAAAAAAAAAAAAACTTCCTAAGAAGCCTCTTAGATCATCCTGTATCCTTTGAGAAAGTCTATTAAGAAGACCCTTTTGAAATCTCCAAAAAAATAACTGTAATCTTCTCAAATACCAGCTCTCCTATTAATTTCACTGGTCCAGCAGATCCCATAGTAATTCAATATTTTATTACACTCTTTATTTATTTATTTTTGTAGGCACTCAAATGAAACTAAGACATGTTTATTACTGAGATAATTTGTCTCCAGTCTTCCCCTGATTACAGTGACATGTTGAAACACATTTTGCTTAGAATAAATCCATGCAAGTGTGAACTGGACCTCTTGTAGAATTACGTTTTGATTTACTGTTATAGATTTTCTCTATTTTTGTGTTTATTATGTGTGTTTGGGTTCATTCAATTGTAAAGGAAGACATTGTATATTTATTGGCATCTTTAATTTAGAAGGCAGGGTGAAGGTGGATATTGCTAATAAACTACAAGGTTTAGCTTTATGGGCTTAGAAATGCAATAGAAATTTAGCAAAGAATTGTAGAATGCAAATGGGAATAAGTTTAAATTAAAACAGGTTCATATCTTTCCTCTATTATCTATAATGTGCAAAAAATGAAATGTATAAAATCATCTGATTCCCACTTTGCTAACTGGTACAAATGACTGCTAGAGTTTCTCATTTCCAAGAATCTGAGAAAATAAGTCTATTTTCTTACATTATTGCATTTGTGTTGTTGTTGCAAAATATGCCTGTTAAAAGGTTATGGAAAATTATTTTTTTTTTAAGTTTTCAAGTGAAGAATGACCATAACATGTGTATATTTATAAATATATTATGGGATTTTTGAACAATTTCCTAATATTGTTCATCCGTAAGCCTAAATAAAGCATTCCTGCTTTCTACCTGAAGACTCCTGGTGTAGCACTGGAGGATCAGCATTGAACTGGAAACCAAAAGGACCAGAATTCAAACCCATCAGCTATTTCTCAGAAACCTATACAGGGTAGTCATGAGTAAGAGCTGACTCGATGACACTTATAAACAGATTTCTAATTGTGTATGTAATTTTTCATGTGGTTTACATAGATTTCTTTTTTTACCTAGTCATATGACAGTATTCAACTATCATAAAGAATAAATTGAGACTTTGTATAATCTTTATGAAATTAAAAAGAAGAGAGAGAGAGAGCAAGAGTGTCACATCAAAAGCTACTCAAGAATAGTGGAAGTACTCAAATAGTTTCTTTAGAAAAATGTATGCACATGAGAAGTGCATGCTACCTTTCCCTCACCCATACTATAAAAATAATCTTTCAAACATAACTGACTACTAAAGAGGAGGGAAAACAGAAAGCTGCCACATTACTTTTTGTTTCGGCATCCCATTTTAACTTTTCTGGTGTTTTATGGCTTAGCACTGCTGCTTCATCCTACTCTATGGACCACACACAAATTCTTCTGTTTTGTCTTTATATCTCTAATGTGTCCCTTTTTTATAAGCTTCCATCTGATACATTTTATGGAAAGAAGAGGAAAGGCACTGAATGCCAGCATACCTCATTTTCTGAATATATGCAATTTCAATCCTATATAATTCTGGCATCATCATGGGTACAGGTATTGTTTTTTACTCACTTAAACCCCTCTAGAATTAATAGGCCCACAGTTTCAAATAAGGTCTCCAAAAACACATGAACAACAAGCTGCTTCTTACAGAATCTTTACAAAGCATCGGTGACAACAAGAAGAAAGCCAATCTAGTATTAAAGGATTTTTTTTTACAGATTTTATTGTGGCTGATTCCAAAGATGAACGTTAAAAAGAGGAGTTTAAATACAAACATGCACACACAGAACAAAAACTTGTTTACTGCCTTTCTTCACACCCACCATCTCCCACAGAAGGGGGGTGGGTAGAGAACGACCATAAAACAACAGATTTAATAATGTTTTGTGCTTGCAACAGCTATTATTGTAGAACTGTCATCATTTCTGTTAATACTTACTGTTGTTTGGTGTTTATTTTTATGTGCACCCCAGAATATAATTGGATACTTGAACATACTCATGTTATTATTGAGGATGTTTGGGGGAATGAATGATATAATGTCACTTAATTGCTACATTTTAAAAATAGGGTTAGAGTTGTCTATCAACTTTAAATCAGTAGATACCACAAAAACTTCAATCAGCTGGCAATGATGATTATGAAAAATAAGGAGGAAGGGTAAGAATTTCTGAGAGATCAGGTATAAAATCATAGCAACATTTTAGAGCATATTGAAAATTTATGTATGAAAACTGCCTTCTAAAACAATTTACTTTGTCACAGTTGCATTTTGCTATCAAAGTAACTAAAATTTCAATTCACCAAACTTCAATCTCTCTCCCTCCCACCTTTCTTTCCTTCCTCCCTTTATTATTTTGTTAACGTTCTTCCTTTTTTGCTTCTAAGAATTGCTATCTACCTATCTTAGGTTCATACTGTTGTTGTGTGCCATCAAGTTGCTTCTGACTCATAACAACTCTCTATATGGTTTCTGAGGAGCTCCTGGTAGGTTTGCACCAAAAACTATGTGGTTATCAGTCCAGTGCTTATCCCGCAGCGCCATACCATGACTCCACATTCACTATTTTATATGGTATTATTCACATAGTGCTGTGGTGCTGTAGAATCAACACTAGACTTCAAACTACAAGGTCAGCAGTTCAAACCCAACAGTTGCTCCTTGGAAACCCTATAAAAGATCACTATGAGTTGGAAGTGACTCCATGACACTTAAAAATAGCAACAGCACTAACATAGTAATTATAAACATGCATATGAATGCATAAATTCTTTGAAAACACTTTAAAACAACATTTCTGATATTTCTGGAATTAAAAAATTATGTTCTTTCTCTTATTTTAGAGAGACTTTAATCTGAAATATGGAAGCATTTGTTATTTTCTAAAAATATAATTAACTTAACACTTTTATTTCCAATTTCTAATATAATGTAGCTCACTATGTCTCAAATTAGAATGAAACTGGTATAACTATTCTAAATCATATTTTGAAGTGTTTTAGCCACTGATTTTTGTGCAGAAATAAAATAACTATGCTTTTTGATAAAGAAAAGTCATTTTATGGCATTTGTATTATTACAATTTGTTGATGTTAAAGCTATCTGCATTATTCACCTTATGCAGCTTACCACTACACAGAGGTTCTGCATTCTTGGTTCTCTTGGGTAACAACAGAACAATCAAAGGCATCATTCTAAATTGACTTTTGCATTGCAAGAAATATACTGATCTAAAAATTTACTAACAGTGAGACCAGCACATCTGCCCCTATAGGAAATGATTTTTGCATAGTAAGTGTTGATCTGCATAACCATATGATCATTGCAAGTGCTGATTACCAAATCTGAATCATCATTACTTAGCAAAGTTCTATAAATACACATGGCACCATATAATATATTCAGCTGTGCTAAATTAATGACAAAGTCCTTACCCCAAGGAGCTTGGGGGTCTAAAACAAAGAATGACAAAGAAGACAAATATGCAGTGCAGACACTAAGTTGGGGCAAATTTTCAGTGAAATCAATTCATTGAAGTCTTTTTATGGTTTGTGGAAAAGGAGGAATTGAGGATTCATATAAAGTTTGCTTTCAGATTGCTTTCCACTGCAAGATAAGTTCTGTCATGTGAAGGAAACCCATTTTATCTAATTACCTCTTAGTAATGGTAATATAGATGTTTCTAATTGCACGTTACCACTCTGGAAGAACATAAAAAGAAGAAAGGAATATACAGAGTCACTGTATCAAAAGAATTGGTCTATATTCAAATATTTCAGGAGGCAGCATATGTCAGTGTTATTGAAGAAAGAAGTCCAAGCTTTGGCCCCTAGGAATTGATAGAATACCAATTGATATTTTCCAACAAACATATGCAATGATGGAAGCATTCACTCAGTTATAACAAGAAATTTGGAAGACCACTACCTGGCCAACCAACTGGAAGAAATCCATATTTGTGCTCATTCCAAACAAAGATGATTAAATAGGATGATGAAATTATCAAACAATATCATTAATATCACCACAGTAACATTTTGCTAAAGATAATCCAAAGGCAATTTTAGCAGTACATCAAACAGAGAACAATAAGAACTTAACACAGGATTCAAATGAGGACATGGAATGAGAGATGTCAATGTTGATGTAAGTGTATCTTGACTGAAAATAGAGAATACCACAGGGAGTCCTGGTGTGGTGTTGCGGGTTAATGTGCTGGACTGCAAAGTTGACTTGTACCACAAGGTCAGTGGTTAAGTTCACCAGCCACTCCTTGGAAAGCCTATACAGGGTCACTATGGGTCAGAACCAACTCATCAGCACATAACAACAACAACAACAACAATGTGGTTAATTAAAACCTACCAGCCATTATGAGTCAGAACCCACTCAATGGGCTTAACAACAACAGCAATGGATTTAGAGACCATTAGGAGAAAAGATTTGATGCAATAGGCACTGAAGATAACAGGAGTTGTGGGATGACATCAAGAACATCATACACAAATAAAATAAAAGGTCAAGTGAGTACTGACTCACAGCAACCCTATGCACAACAGAACGAAACAATGCCTGCTCCCATGCCAACTTCATAATCGTCACTACATCTGAGCCTATTGTTGCCACCACTGTACCAATCCATCTCATTGGGGGTCTTCTTCTTTTTATCAGACCCTCCAAATCATGAAATATGGTATCTTTCTACAGTGACTTATCCCTCCTGATAATATATCCAAAGTATGAGAGATAAAGTTTGGTCATCCTGGCTTCCAAGGAGCACTCTGGCTATACTTCTTCCAACACAGATTTGTTTGTTCTTTTGAAAGTCCGTGGTACTTCTAATATTCTTCTCCTACACAATAACTCAAATGCATCAACTCTTCTATGATCTTTCTTATTCACTGTCCAACTTTCACATACATATGAGGTTATTTAAAGTTCCATGGCTTGAGTCAGGTTCATCTTGGTCTTCAAACTGACATCTTTGCCCTTCAGCACTTTAAAAAGGTATTGTGCAGCAGATTTGCCCAATGCAATATTTCATTTGATTTATTGACTGCAGCTTCCATGAGTGTTGATTGTTGTTATGAGCAAAGTTAAGTCTTGACAATTCCAATATTTTCTCCATTTATATGCATGTTGTTCATTGGTCAAGCAGTAAGGATTTTGTTTTCATTACATTGAAGTGCAACCCATATTGAATGCTGTGGTCTTTGATCTTCATTGGTAAGTACTTTAAGTCCTATTCAATTTCAGCAAGCAAGGTTGTACCATCTGTATATCACAGGTTGTTAATGAGTCTTCCTCCAATCCTGATGCCACATTTTTCTTCAGATAGTCCAGCTTCTTGGATTATTTGCTTTGCATACAAATTAATCTAGTATGGTGAAAGGATGCAACCCTGGCACACACTTTTCCTAATTTTAAACCATTCAGTGTTCCCTTGTTCTATGTGAACAACTGCCTCTTGTTCTATGTACAGATTCCTCATGAGCACAATTAAGTGTTCTAAAATGCTCATTCTCCACAATTAAAAGCCTCTGCTTAGTCAGCAAAGTACAGGTAATCATCATTCTGGTATTCTCTGCTTTTAGCCAAGCTCCATCTGAAATTAGCAATGATATCCTTCATTCCATGTCCTCATCTGAATCTGGTTTGAACCTCTGGAAGTTCTCTGTCAATGTATGATTGCAGCCACTTTTTGTACTATCTTTCGCAAAATTTTACTACTAGTGATATTGTCCAATAACATCTGAATTCCATTGTGTTACCTCTCTTTGGAGTGGGAGTGGTCACAAATACAAATCTCTTTCAGTCAATTGGCCAATTCTTCCAAATTTCTGATGATTAAATGCCTCCAGTACCATATTAGTTTGTTGGACAAATTCAGTTTGGTTTCCATCAATTCCCTGAGAATTTTTCTTTGTCAATGCCTTAAACGCACCTTAGACTTTTTCCTTCAGTATCACTGTCTCTTAGTCATATGCTATCTCTCAAAATGGTTGAACATCGACCATTTATTTTTTGGTACAGTGACATGTATCCCTTCAATATTCTTTTGATGCTTTCAGCATCATTCAATATTTTGCCCATAGAATCTTTCAACATTTCAAGTCGAGGCTTGGGTTTTTTCTTCAGTTCCCTCAGGTTGAGAAATGATGAGTGTGAATATAGAGAAACTAAAGCAACTGGAAAACTGAATAAAGTAATGAAAACTGATGAAGTAAAATAGTTGAATAAAGAATTGTAATACAACGTCAAGTGTTATAAAGAAATATGCAAAGACCTGGAATTAGAAAACCAAAATAGAAGAACATTCTCAGCATTTCTCAAGTTGAAAGAACTGTAGGGAAAAAAATCAAACTCAACTTTCATTATTGAAGGACTCCATGGGCAAAATATTGACTGATGCAGAAATAATTTAGAGAATATTGAGAAATATATAGAGTTACTGTACCAAAAACAATTGTTCAATGTTCAACCACTACAAATGATAACATGCTCAAGACCCAATGATACTGAAGAAAGGACTCCAAGCTGCACTGATGGCATTGGCCAAAACTATGGCTTCAGGCATTAACTGAATGCAAATTGAATTGTTTTAACAAACTGATAAAGTGATTCAGTTACTCCTTTGTCTCTGCCAAGAAATTTAGAAGACAATTAGCTGATCAACTGATTGGAAAACATACATATCTGTGCCAATTCCAAAGAAATGTGACATAATGGAATGTGGGAATTGTTGAACGCTGTCATTAAAATTTTGCTGAAAATAATTTTAAAAATTGATACATTATTACAATGATGGAGCTGCCAGAAATCCAAACCAGATTCAGAAGAGGACATGAAATGATTTTAGATAGATCTTGGCTGAAGGCAGAGAATACCAAAAATATATTTATTTGTACTTTATTAACTATGCAAAGACATTAAGTTGTATGGATAATAAGAAGTATGTATAACATTGAGAATAATGAAAATCCCAGAATAGTTAATTTTCATCATGAGGAATCTGTACATACACCAAGAGACAATTGTTCTAACTGAACAAAGGGATACTGACTGGTTTAAAATCAGGAAAGGTGTATGCCAGGGGTCTATCCTTCTACAGTAATTATTCAATGTGTATGCCAAGTCAATAACTCAAGAAACTGGATTATTTGAAGAAGAATGACATCAGGATTTGAGGAAGACACATTAAGAACCAGTGATATGTAGATGACACAACCTTACTTGCTGGAAATAAAGAGGAGTTAAAGCGCTCATGAAAATCAAAGACAACAGTCTTCAGTATGAGTAAACAGTACGTAAAGAAAGCCAAAATCCTCACTATTGGATAAAAACTAACATCATGATAAGTGGAAAAAACATTGAAATTGTCATGGATTTCATTTTCTTTGTAATCCAAATCAACACTCATGGGAATAACAGTCAAGAAGTCAAACAACATGTTGCATTGGACAAATCTGCTTCAAAAGACCTTTTAACATGTAAGAGAGCAAAGATTTCACTTTGATTACTAAGGTGAGCCTGACAGAAATCATGGAATTTTCAAATACCTCAAATTCATGTGAAAGCTAAACAGTGAATAAGAAAGATGGTAGAAGAATCAATATATTTTAATTATGATGTTGGAGAAAAATACTGAAAGTACCCTGGACTGCCAGAAGAGCAAATAAATCTTTCTTGAAGAAATACAACCAGAATGCTCCATAGAAGCAAGTATGATGAAACTTCATCTCTCCTAGTTTGGACATGTTGTCAAGAGGTTCCAGTCCCTGGAGAAGGACATCATGCTAAGTAAAATGGAGCATCAATGAAAAAAGGAAGATACCCCACCCACCAACAAGATGGATTTACACCGTGGGCTTAATCATAGCAACAATTGTGAAGATAGCATGCAACTGAAGTGTTTCATTCTGTTGTGTATAGGGTCACTATTTGTTATAACCAACTCAATGGTTCTTGACAACAACAACGTAAAGCTATTGATAAAATCAGTTCCAGTCATGGACCTTTCTGTTCCATGAGTTAATGAGTTCCCTTTTTGTTTAAGTCAGTTTGAGTGAGGTTTTCTGACAAATGCATCACAAATAATACTATTTCTACCTATTTTGATTAACCGATAAGTATTTGAAACCCTGGATATACTATAGGATAAGCACTGGACAGCTAACCTTAAGGTCAGCAGTTTAAATTCACCAGTTACTCCTGGGGATAAGATGATGCTTTCTGGTCCTGTAAAGATTTAGAAACCATAGACAAGGACTCTATGAACTGAAACTGGCTCAGTGGCACCTAGAAACAACAACAGTAAGCATTTGATAGACTCTGGGTTGCAAGAAAGTTTAAGCATTAACAAAACTGTTGTAGCTCAATATCACCAAGAAGCAACTTGAAAGAAAGACTATGATATGTTTTTAAAGGTTACAGTATTGAAAACTGTTAAATTCTATTCTCTACACATGGAATTACCATAAATCAGAATTAGCTAAAGAACAACTGATTTTAATAAGTATTTGTTTGTGAATGTTTTCTATATTAAAGATTACAATTTCCATGAACACAAAAATAGTTGATGGCTCTTAAATCTTCTATTGTGCTTATCCTGGTGTCTTTATTTAGTAATTGAAATAAAAACCTCATGATCATCTATCAAAAATCTCCCCCAAAGAAATCTATTATGGATAGGAAAATTGACTGCTTGAACTAAAGAACTTTTTCTAAGTCAACATTGTTTTCAAGAGTCTACAAGGGGATTTCATAAAATGTATAGAAAAGTTAAATTAAAAGTTAATGTTTCACAATATAAAACTGATTTTTTGTTGTTGTTGTTGTTTAGTGCTATAGAGTCAGTTGACTCATAGTGATCCTGCATAGGGTTTCTGAGGAGCACTTGGTGAGTTTGAACTACCAACCTTGTAATTCCCAGTCCAGTACTGATTCTACAGCACCACACCAAGAGTCAGATATTGATGTCAAATCAAGTCATATTATATATAT
>NW_006408965.1:1134491-1142983 GCF_000296735.1 Chrysochloris asiatica
ATGCTGGCTAAAGTGGAGGGTCAGAGAAAAAGAGGAAGACCCCTAACGAGATGGATTGGCCAGGTGACATCATTGATGGACTCAAGTGTGGCAGCTGTAGTGAGGTTGGCCTAGGATTGGACATTGTTTCATTCTGCTGTGCATGGGGTCACTATGAGTCGGTTGCGACTCGATGGCACCTGACAACAAGTGTCTATAATCACAACAATACAGAATCCACCACAGTACATCTAAATGACAGATAAGTGGTTTTAGGTTAGACACATATTTACTTAGTTGATGGGGATGGCAATATACAAGAAGAAGGAGGTTGGCAAAAAAATAATGAAAACTTAGATATATACAAAGGCTTATAGGGATAGAGATAAATTGTTTTGTATACACAACCTTGGAACAGTGCTCTACAGGTAAAAGCATGGACAAATGCAGAGGCTTATTGGACTTGGGAGCAAGGGTGGTAGTACACCCACAAATATATAATGATTTAAAATTATATTTTACAACTGAAACTGTGATGGAGCATAGAGTGCAGAAAATGATGAAAACGTCTTATATATAATCAAACTTCTTAAGGCACTGTGTTGCTAGGCCTGAGAGCTCAGCACCATAATCTTAGGGTACACTCTGGTCAATTGGCAAAAAATAGTTCACAAGACACTGTTTTGCATACTGCTTTGGTGAGTAGCATCTGGAATCTTAACAGCTCATGAGTAGCCACTGAAAGTGCAAATATTGATTTGTCCATTTACAGAAGAAAGAAGAGTGATGAGAAGTGAAGATTCTTGGAATCAATTAGTCCAATGGATTAATGGAACCTATGAACATCAGTCTCAATGACTCTGAGACCAGAAGAACAAGATAGTGCCAGGCTTCCACTACCAACTTCCCTGAAAGGGAAATATTAAAAGGTCCCAGATAGACTAGGAGAATATGTGGAACTAAATTCAAAATTACAAAAAAAAAGATGAGGTTTTCTGGTCAGAAAGAGACTGGAGGAACCTGAGACTGCTGCCCTCAACCACCCTTCGGGGCTGGAATGAAACTAACCCTTATGGCCCTATTTTCAACCGAACACTGGATAGGGGGCCAACAACACTAGTAAGGTATGCTCACCATGGAGTAGTCAATCATTCAAAACTAAAACAGCAACATTTGCCCAGGACAAAGTTTAAAAGATTTATGAAGGTGGGTGGAATGAAAATAGGAACTATAGAGAGGAAGTGGAAAAGCTCTTGTGTGAAGGGGTTTGCAACTATTGGATGAAACAAAGCGTATATTTTGTTGAATGTAAAACTGATGAACTTGTCTGTAAACTTTCACTCAATAAAATTTATTTTCACTCAATAAAAATATTTTTAAAAAATCATATATAGAGAATAAATATCTTTGGGAAGCATGGTAGTTGAGCATTTTCCAGAACTGATGAAAGATATGATTATACAGAATGCAAACATCACAGTGATTTCTGACCAGAACAAACAGAAGTCTTCTTAACTGAATAAGGTCTCTTGACTCATTGAGCAAATTAGTGAGTACTCTCCATTCCTTCTCACTAGTAATTTCCACCATATACTCAACAAATTTTTGGCACATTCATGCACTGTTTGTCCCCACCAGCTGAACTTTGTTCTTAACAATTCAGTTTATTTTTTCCATAACCATTAAAAAGTTCCACTTATTTTTTATCAAATATGCCAATAAATTATCAATTTAAAACAAAGAATTGTTTTAGAAAAAAAACTAAATTGAATTCTATAGAAAGACTCCATAGAGTATAGAATCGTAAAAAAAAAAAAAAAAAATTAGTTATGAAATAAACTTTTGCCACAAGATCTGTACAACTGGTGGTTAAACATCATAAGTATCTATAATATGGTAAATACAGATGCTTTCTATAGTGTTTTTACGTTATTATCTCTGATGTGGGGTCCTGTTGTGGCACCGTAGGATAATATACTGGTCCACAAGGTCAGTCTGAACTGTAAGGTCAGCTGTTCAAGCTCACCAGCCACTCCTCAGAAACCCTATACTGGGTCGCTATGAGTTGGAATGAACTTAACAGAACTTAACAGCAACCTCTGATAAAAAGAAGCTAATATTAGGAATTATAGATAATGCAATAGTGTGTGGTTCATGAATAAAGATAACATGGAATTCTGACCAGTGTACCCATTCCAAAGGAAAGGTTTTATCTGACAACACAATTTTCTAAGTTAAAAATTTACATATTTTACTTAAATAAAGTGCTCAAGATGAGTTTTAATCATTTAAAAATATGATTCCCAACTTTAACAAGTTTTGAAATTTCCTAATAATCATTGGTGTTGGCCTCCTCTGATAAAAGATCTTCCTCTAAAAATATATACATCTTTGATCAAACTACTGAATAGCAAAGTCAATGAAAAGGAGAGAGAGCATACCAAAATAATAATAACAATAATACTACACGAAGAGTTCAAAGTTCTGTTTTCCAGAAAGCAATAAAATACATTTTCAAAATATCAAGTGTGGAAAAAAAAAATCCAACTTTAAATGGTTAACTAAAGAATATTAATTTTAAAAGCACACAGTAAAATGGGGTACAACAAGTATAAGAGAAAAAATAACATGTCACAGAAGTCAAGGTTGCAGAATTCTTCATGAGTAGAACATAACAATAGTGTTGAGAGGTCAAGAGAGATACGATCTGAAAAATGTCCAATTGAATTCATGATTAAGTTCCTCATTGGAGTATCTGTCTGTATTGTTGGAGTGAAATATGAGGTGGAGTTAGATTGAGTGAATCAAGGAGCAAATGACAATTTGTTAAATATAAACTTGAGAAAGCAAGAATAAACTATTATTTTCCTCTAAAATTTTCTTTTCAAAGTGAAAATATAATTTTGAAAATTTATTTTATCTTTAAGTAGGTAAGAACATTTATTCACTTTGTTTAAAATTCAAAGTGACCTGACTCCTAATTTTTCTTTAATTACTCAGGTTTTGACTCATTGACTGCCAAACTGCTAGAAGTAACCTCCTTAATTAGTTTCCTTTATATTTTTCCAGTTTCAGTTAAAATAACTTCTAAAGGTAGGAAGTAAAATCTCTCTCATGCATGTGCCCTTTGTAAACTTAGAAGAAATAGACAGCACTAGAAATAACCATGTTTACATATGTATGGATATAAGCTTTAATCTCCAAATGGTATTTAATAGTGCCTTATCAAAGGGCAGCTTTCATTCAACTTCTACTTAGATTTTTATCACGGCTCACTTCTATTCACTAGTCTATTTTCCCTAAATATCTTCCCTACAGGTACATACATGCATTTGTTCCCAGTATCTTTTTGCAGACATCCTCAGTAACTCTAACCCTTTCCTGATTTGGAAGTAAGTTCAATCGGGAAACAACAAATTACTATCTTTTCTTGAGTATGTGGGTCAAATTATTTTGAAATATGGAAACTACATTCCTTTCTGGTATTTCTAGTATATTTTCATCCCCAAATAAAGGAAAGGATGATTGCATCTAATGTTGCCAGTGAGTCAATTCTAACTCATGCAACACTCAAAGACATAAAATAATGACCCGTTAGGGTTTCCAAGCCTGTGAACTTTTCAGAAACTGACTGCCACATCTTTCTCTCACAGAACATCCTGTAGGTTTGAACTACTAACTTTGGGTTAACAGTCAAGCTAGTAACCTCTGTGCCACCTTGACTTTTAGATGTTACCTCTATTTTTATTGTTAAGTGCCATCAAGTCAGTTCCAACTTTTAAGGACCCTGTATAGGGTTTCTAGGAGTGGTTGATGAGTTTTAACCAACACCAATGTGTTTAGCAGTCCAGTGTATACCCTTAAAACACCACACCAGGAATCTGTCTCTACTGATGCCTTTCAGTCAATTGAAGCCAATTGTGACCCTCTAGGATGCAGTAGAACTGCCAATTGAGTTTCCAAGCCTGTGATCTTTACAGAAGCCCACTGCCGCATCTTCCTGCCACAGAGAAACTAGTGGGTTTGAATCATTTACCTTTCGGTTACCAGTTGAGCAGTTAACCACTCTCCCAACAGCATTCTCAGATGTTGCCTCTCTTGTTTTTAAGTTCCAGCAACTCAGTTCCTACTCATAGGGACCCAGTATAGGGTTTCTGTTGAGTGACTGGTTAGCTTGAACCGCCGACCTTGCAGTTCAAACTGACTCTGAAGTCCAGTGTATTAACCCACAGCACCATACTGTAGGCCAATTAATTTCAGTATCAAAAACATCATATGGTCTTCCTCTGTGTCCCTCTGTCTGACTCCTCTGCTTCTCTCTCTATGTCTGTAAGAAAGAGACCCTGATAGGTTTGGTCTCATATCTTTGCTACATCATAACCAGGGAAGAAAGAACAGAAAATGTCCCTTTTATTTTTTAAATAAATACTTACAAAGACTTATGATTGGTTATATTTGAGTTATGAGATTATTCCTGCAGCAATCACTGTAAATGGCGTCACAGATTACTCTGCTAAGCTGGCTGGTATCATGTTTCCAACCATGTGAGTAGACTCAAAATGGTGTAGCCAGCCTCTCCAATACTCCATGTTTGGAGTTGTTGTTACTGTTAAATGCCATCAAGTCAGTTCTGGCGCATAGCAACCCTATACATTACCAAGAAGATGCTGGTGGGTTTGAACTGGCGACCATGAAATTTGTAGTCCAGTGCTTATCCTACAGTGACACACAAAGAGAAATAATTCCCTAAAGAAAGGTTGTTATTGTAACCAGAAAGGATAAATGAATTTGGGGAGTGAGGAGAGGAACCAACAAATGTCTACCTTAAACGTGGTAGCATTTATTTCTTGAGGCACCCTCTGTAAGTGCTAGCATTCATCACAGTTTGCAATTTTGTATGTATTACAGAGTTTGTCTAATAAATAAACTTTATAGTAGGATTTAAAAGGCTAGGAATTCTGTTTTTTCTTGTTTGTATCACCACAGACAGGCAAGATAACTAGAATATTGTTGTTATTGAGTGCCATCTAGTTGGTTCCTACTCATAGCAGCTGTATAGGGTTTCCAAGGAGCAGCTGGTGGGTTTGACCCATCAACCTGTAGTTAACTGTCTAGTCCTACAGAGCCACATCAAGACACCAACTACAATACAGCAGACTGGTGTTTGTTGTTGTTGTTGTTGTTGTTGTTGTTGTTGTTTTTAAGAATACAGTAGACTCTTAATAAATATATGTCTAATAAGTTAATAAAACAGTGATAGTTTTTCTCCTAGTGAGTGTTCCCTATCTTGCTGTGGATTCTGTCTTCTTCATTCAGTAAATTTTATTCATGCGTATTTATTTAGGGTTATTATTTGAGTATTAACTGTTGTTATTGTTAGGTACCATCGAGTTGATACCAAACCATATCGACCCTATGCACAGCAGAATGAAACACTGCATGATCCTGGGCCAACCTCACTACTGTTGCCACACTTGAGTCCACCGATGCTGCCACTTGACCAATCCATCTCATTGGGGGTTCTTCCTCTTTATCTCTGACCCTTCACCTTACCAAACATGATATCCTTCTCCAGCGACTGGTACCTCCTGACAATATGTCTGAAGTATGAGAAACAAAGTTTGACCATCTTGGCCTCCAAGGAACACTCTGGCTGCACTTATTCCAACACAGATCTGTTGGTACTTTTGGCAGACCATGGCACTTTTAGTATTCTCCGCCAACACCATAACTCAAATGCATGAATTCTTCTATAGTCTTCTTTATTCACTGTCCAGTTTTCACAGCATATGAGGCTATTGAAAATATCATGGCTTGGATCAGGCACAACTTAGTCCTCAAGCTGACATCCTGGCTCTTCAACACTTTAAAAAGGTCTTGTGCAACAGATTTGCCTAATGCAATACTTCCTTTGATTTCATGACTGCTGCTTTCTTGAGTGTTGATAGTTGATCCAAGAAGAATGAAGTCTTTGACAACGTCAATCTTTTCTATGTTTATAAGAATGTTGTTTATTGGCCCAGTGGTGAGGATTTTTGTTTTCCTTACATTGAGTGGTAATCCATACTGAAGGCTGTGCTCTTTGATCTTCATCAGTAATTGTTTTAGGTCCTCTTCACTTTCAGCAAGCAAGGTTGTATCATCTACATATGGCAGGTTTTTAATGAGTCATCCTGCAATCCTGATGCCATATATTTTTTTCATATAACATAGCTTCTCAGTGGCCCAGAGCTGACAACTTGGGTAAGACCAAACTTCAAGACCAAGTAGGGAGCAGACACGCCACAGAAAAATGCTGCAGGAACCTCGGAGCAAAGGTGGACAATACACTTTGTTGGTTTTGCTTTGTTCTGATTTCATTTGGGGGGGGTATTGGTTCATTGGCACCTCTGTTTGTGCACCTCCATTCTAGTGACTAGAGGAGATGCCTGAGTGAGTGGACACTCCCCACCCTCACCACTGGTGGGTTCTTCTGCCACACATGCACACAGATACTCTCAGCCCAAGA
This sequence comes from Chrysochloris asiatica, assembly GCF_000296735.1. NCBI lineage: Eukaryota > Metazoa > Chordata > Mammalia > Afrosoricida > Chrysochloridae > Chrysochloris > Chrysochloris asiatica. The sequence goes on from NW_006408965.1 coordinate 1,140,979, forward strand.
GCTGGACCTGAACTGTTTGTATTTTGTTTGTTTGTTGTTTTTTAACTATAGGAAAGGCCAAGAAAGGGGTGTAGAGAGGGAAAAAGAGTTTAAGAAAAAACAGGCTGAAAATAAAATTAAATCGTGAGGTACAGCATAACAACCAACAGTGACATCTTGGAAGCTCTCAGGCAGCTTTAAAGGTGAGAAGCTGAAAGAGGACATTAAAGTCATACTCATATTAGGCTACACATTTTTTTTTTTTTCTTCTCTCCCTCCTCTTCTTTTCCTACAATTATAGACTACAGTATTCAGTCAAGTTTTTTTGTTGTTGTTGTTAATGCTGTTTTTGGTTTTTTTTTTTCTTGTTCTTTTTTGCTGGTGCTGTTTTGGTGTATTATGCTCCCCTTTCTACCTCTGGGGGACTATTTCTCTCCCTATATTACCCAAGAAAAGACAGCAACAACTGCTGCCATATAGTCAAGGGACACTCACACTCTATAAAACACCAAAACCCAGGCAAGAACCAATACCAACTGCCATATACCAGGGAGTCAGAAAACACCTCTGAAAGTTACTCTGAGTTAAGCAATAAGAAGAGTGAAAAGGGAAGGCCACATACAGATCACATTTACCTGGAAGCAATCAGAAAGAATAAAAATATCATAACACACATTCAATTAAGTATTAAGGCCACAGATAAACACTAAACATGTCCAAGAAGCAAAAACAGATGACCATACCAGCACATGTCCAGAAACAAGATAAGTTGTCTGAGACAAATGACCTAGAGGTAGACATGGACTCCATTCTGGAAGGAGGGCAGGACTTGGAAATGCCTGATAAGGAATTCAGAAAAAATAATTACAAAATGTTTCAAAACACTTTATAGTGGAATTGAGAAAAATAAGGAAGAAGTCAGGAAAGTGTTATGGGAACAATCAAATAAGATAGATACAGCATTGGAAACAATTCAAAACCTACAGAAAGAGATACAAATGATCAATAATAGAATTTGAGAAATAAACAATACTCTGAAAGGGCAAAGGAGTAGAATAGAAGAAATGGAAGGCAGAACTACTGAACTGGAAGACAAATCTCTCAATATCACTAAGGTAGAAGAGCAAACAGAAAAAAGGATAAAAAAAATCTGAAGAAAGTCTAAGATTCATGTTGGACAACATGAAGAGGAATAACATAAGAATTATTGGCATTTCAGAACAAGAAGAATCACACAAGCCTACAGAGGAAATAGTGGAAGCAATGAAGGAGGAAAATTTCTCTAACATTCTGAAAAGTGAAAAGATAAATATTCAAGAAGCTCAATAAACTCCCGGAAGGCTAGACACCAAAAGAAAGTCACTGAGACATATCATAATCAAGCTCTCCATAATAAAAAATAAGGAAACACTGTTGAAAGCAGCTAGGGAAAACAGAAATGTTACATACAAAGGCAAGTAAGTCATATTAAGCTCGGATCTCTCAGCAGAAACCATGCAAGTAATAAGGGGAGACATATATGTAACCCTGAAAGAAATAAACTGCCAACCAAGAATCCTTTATCCAGCAAAGCTATCAATCAAATATGACAGTGTAATCAAAACATTCCAAGATAAGGGATTTTGCCAAAGCCAACCCTGCGCTACAAAACATCCTAAAGGGAGTTCTGTGGACAGAACACCAACAAGAAGTGCCTATCAACTGAAGGATGGATCAACAAACTGTGGTACATACACAATGGAATATTATGCTACCTTGAAGAGTAACAAGGAAACTGCAAGCCACCGTTTGCCATGGATGAAACTTGAGGACATTATGTTGAGTGAAATTTGTTGATGTTGTTGTTGTTAAGTGCCATCGAGTCGGTTCCTACCCATAGCGACCCTGTAACAGGGTTTCTGAGGGTGTAAATCTTTACGGGAGTAGAAAGCCTTATCTTTCTCCCGCGGAGCAGCTGGTAGTTTCGAACCGCTGACCTTATGGTTCACAGCCCGATTCGTAACCACATAGTGATCCTGCTTGGTCA
>NW_006408965.1:1143499-1146070 GCF_000296735.1 Chrysochloris asiatica
GGGGATAATAATCAATGTAATGAAACAAGCTATATGAATGGTTGAATGTGAAGCTGATGATGTGCCCTGTAAACTTTCACTCAATGCAAAATAAAAACATTTAATTAAAAAAAAAAGAGTAATCTGATACAATTTGATAAACTTGACCTACACCTATGCATGCAGTAGCTCAAAAGAGGGAAGAAATCTTTACATCAAGGATCATTCCCACACTCTCAATATACAGAGTAGACAGGGATGGGCATCTTGGGGGAGGGGAGGCTACAAAGCCAAGAAGTGACTGGCTTATAAGCTTTCAAGAGGGAACCTAGATCCAGAGAGCATGGAGGAAGGTAGACTCTTCACTGAGTAGTATCCAGTCTGTCAAGGTGGGGCTGATGAAAGGGCATGTGGATAGGTCTCTTGTGATACAATAGTGAATAATTGTTATCAGGACCAATTGTGAGGGTTGGAAATGTAAAGTTAGATGTTTTGTAGCATGGACAAGAGTGATTAACTTTGCAGTCTAGGAGTGTAGGTCCCTGGGACCATCAACGGGAAGAGCAGAAAGCAGTACCCTACCCAAAGGAACAGTGACACAACAGATGGAGGCAGAGATGATAACGTGGAGAGATGGAGCAGCTTGGGACTTAGACCCAGAGAGGTAGAGGGGCTGTGTACTGATGACCAGGGGCAGGCTTGCAGGATATGTCCTTTCATTGGCTGATGATGCATGAAGGGGATTGTAACCATGGTAATGAAACAATATACAATGGGATGAATGTAAAACTAATGTTCTCCCATGTAAACTATCACATAATTCATAATAAAACATTAACAACAACAATAAAAAAGATTGGCAGCTTAAATCCACTACACCTTTCTCAGAAACCATATACAAGATCACTATGAGTCGGAACTGACTCGATGGCACTTAACAACAACAATCTTTATGGTAGCATAATGTCATAACTTTTCTCTTGCAGAACCAATGCTGTGTTCAAACCACCCACTTTTTAATTAGTAGTCGAATTCTCCAACCCTGTACCACAAGTGCTTCTTCAATTCTGTTGTCATGGCAGGAATGCAGCTTCGGACAATAAGCAAATGCATGGGCCTAATTATATTCCCCAAACTGGAATTTACAAAAATCAGGCAGAGGTTGGATTTCACCTCTAGCCTGTGGTTTTCTGAACCCTGGTCTAAGATCATTGGTATATTGTTCTCCTGTTTTCCCCCTGCAACAGACCTCAGTTCAATACTCAATACAAAAATTAGGTATTGAAGGCATGAATCTTGTTTCAGTGAAATCACTATTATCTTTTTATCATAATCTTTAAAAGATAATGATAAAGGTATCTGATCCTTTCATTTTGCTGTTATTGTTGTTAAGTTTAGCATTGTTATGTGAATAAAAATGTCTTATCAAGACTGAAAAATAATTAAACATAATCCTATGATTTTGAATGATAAATAAGTGAATAAGTGTGTTTCTAGCCTTGAGTTAAGGTTACTGTGTTCAAAAAATTTGTGCTCAGCTGTTTACCAAAAGGTTAGTGGTTGGAACCCACTCAACAATGACATGAAAGAAAGGCCGGGCAATAAGCTTCTATAAATATTGCAACAACAACAAAATCCTATGGAGTTCAGTTTTACTATATAATCATATTTTTACTAAATGTCACAATAATATTGCAGTATAATTCATTGTTCTCTCACCCTAGTATTTTAGCTCCTACCAAATGAATGGCTAAGACCATGCAGTCTGTGTGTATTTTATCTTTTCCTGGTATGTCTGGATAACAGAAGGTTGGGGAAGATGCTAATAGGACTATATATTTCAGCTGTGAGTGATTGCTAATGGAGGTAATTGTGATTTAAAAAAGCTATATCTTTAACACGGGGCTTAGAAAACTGGTGACCAGAGGAGTAGCAAGAGTAAAACCAAGAGTCAGAGCACAGGAGAGAGCAGTGGGTTTCTTGGCCCTTGGAGCAGGTAAAACTGAGAGCCTTCAGACAGAAGGCTCATTTGCATAGTGGAGTGTCTCCAGGTAGTAACTTGAGAGTTATGGTTGCTGTCATAGGGTGCTAGAACTGAGTGCCTTCAAGATAAGATTTATAGAGGAGTAGAGAGCCCTTTGGGCATTCATCAGCAGTGCTGAAAGAGCCTTGTAGTGTTGCCTGAACAAGTACAGACCAGTCAAGGGATTGGGGCTCAGAGAAAGGTCAACCTTCTGGCATGACAGAAAAGAAACTCTTCTGACCAAACTGTCTCCTAAATATTTCTAATCCTAAACTATAACTTCTAACTCTTCTAATAAACCCCATAATCATGAGTATGGTCTGTGAGTTCTGTGAGGCCATTGCAATGAATTATCAAACCTACCTGATAAGTAGACGGTGCTGTGGGAGGAACAGTTATTGTCATAACTGGTAATGAAATTAGAGGATGGAGTAATGTCTGAAATTCGCATCATAGAAATTGGCCTTGGGCTGATGCTGGGTATGATTCTCTTTTCTCCTTGTGAAATCAGAGGAGATCAGGCACTATCCCATGCTTTTTTTTTTTTTTTTAAACAACTACTAAGAATA
>NW_006408965.1:1146241-1149874 GCF_000296735.1 Chrysochloris asiatica
CAGCCCGATTCGTAACCACTACGCTACCAGAGCTCCTAAGAATAGATTAGCATACATTTTATAAAGTACACAGTTTTGAGACATAAAGTAGACTGTTGCCTTTTTTTTTTAATCAACTTTTAAAAAATTCTGCTATTCTAGTTGTTTCATAGGAATCCTGCTGTGGTGCTCTAGGATAAGCACTGAATCACAAGGTCAGTTTGAACCATAGGTAGGAGGTCAAATGCACCACTCAACTCTCAGAATCCCTATACAGGATTGCTATGAGTTGGAACCAACTTGATAACACTTAGCAACAGCAATCCTTTCATAATACTTAGAATGTCCTAGGTATCTTAAGGTACAGTTTAAATTTGAGCAAGAGCACAGGTGTTAGGAAAAAAAAAAAGAAAAAGAAAATAGGGGTAAGATTTAATGAGAAGTAAAATAATGAATTAAACTTGGTCTTCCAGGCACAGTGTGGTAATAACATTATAGAACTTGAAATGCTAGTGATGCTAGTTATAATATAGTTTCTGAGGAAACTTATGCTACAAGGCTGATGGCGGATTTCATTACAGAAATCTGAGTCATAAGATTGATATGGGGAATTTCCATCTCTGAATATTTCACACTATTGAATTATTTTTCCCTCTCTGTTGGAGAAAAACAGATGCCTGTGGTACATGATCATAGCTTGTGGAATGTTTCTAATCATAGGTATGAAATGAGATTGATTTATGAGCAAAATACCCAGAACCATTAGTGTCTCCTTAATAACTTCAGTGGGGACTGATGAATAAGTAAGACACCCTAGCATTTCAAATATGAGAGAGGGAAAAAAATCCTCTAACCATTTCTTTGTTTTTTTCTGCTTTTTAAACTCAATAACTTATATAGTCAGTAGAGTCTTTGTTGTTGTTGTTGCTAAGTGCCTTCGAGTCAGTTCCGACTCACAGCAACCCTGTATTACTGGATCTAAATTTAGGTAAAAGAAAAAAAAAATTAAGTTAAGTGCTTGACGTTTAATTTTTCTTTGCATTCATCCTATTAAAGTCTTTAAAGTTTTATGAATTTAGATGTTTTCAGAGTTTTTAGGGGCGTTACTTTACACTCCCAACTAAGACAGGAATCTCCTCTGCATTCTTGACATATGATGTCTACCTTCTGCTTGAAAAATGCTAGACATGGAACTCATTCTGAAACAATGTCCAATTGGAACTTTTCTGTTAGACATCTCATTTTTATCACACTAAGTCTGCTTATCTAGGGTTTACTTGCTTGTTTTAAGCTGTGAAACAATATACAATATCCTATCACTCTTCTACAAGAGCTTACAAATTAGTTTGAGATAAATACATATACTCTTCATGCTTTCAGGTAAGGTGATTTCATTCTATCCCTTTTTTCTTCATATTAGGTGATTTTCAGTTGTCTCTCACCAAGTCATTATTCAAAATGGGGTTCCTTTTTCAACAATATTCTGCTTAAAGTGGGATCATCAAAACCAGACTAAATACTTTTATGAGAAACATAATGAGTGGTGTTACCTGACTATACCTTCTATTTATAAAGAATAACCTGGTCCATTAAAATATCATGTCTTCAGAGGTATCTGTAACAATGTCATGAGTTTCTAACATAATTTTCAATGTTACTTAAGACTGTAAAGCTAAAGTAATTTTATTCTCAAATTCAAGACACCTTATAATAATTTATCTATGCAAGACCCTAATTTTATTTATTTTTAATCAATTTACCCTTAGGTTTTACTCTCATTATCTTGTCACACCTTAAAGAGCAAACATTTTTTTTTTTGTATATATATATATATTTGTTTGTATGTGTTTTCACAGGCATATATTTTTACTCTATTTAAATGCATTTTTAATTTGTCAATGATATTGTGTACACATATCTTTTCTTTTCATTTTCTTACTTGGTAAAAATTTTCAAGGTCTATGTGACTGGGTAGACATTTAGTCTGTTGGTTCTAACTGCTACATAGAACTTTGAGACACACACTCATCAAAGTTTACCTGTCTGCTATCACAGAGAGAAATATGCTTATTCACTCTGTGATAGTGAAGATTTTGTGGCAACTTACTTTGACAGGACTCCCAGAGTTTTAATGTTAAATGTAGTGGTCACCTCCATGCTGAGATCTAATATGATGCAATTACCAGCATGATGTGATCTGTTCTGATCTGATATAATTATCCTATGTGTTATAAATCCTCATATCTATGATGTTAATGGCTCTGATACAATCTATATGATTTGGTTGTATCTTGAGTTAATAAAAGGAGAGGGACCTAGTTCCACCAAGAAAGAAGATCTTGAAGTGAGGTGTGATTTTTGGATCTGAGGTCCCTGCAATGCGAGACTCCTGAATACAGAGAAAGACTGATGCCAAGACATAAGGAGTTTTCCAAGAAATACTTGGCCTACAGATGCTGAAAGAGACAATTACATTCACGGACAAATATGTTTTAAAATGACATCAAAACTACATGCATTTGTATTGGTTAAGATTACAATGAAAGAGAAGGTACATTAAAAGTTCAGTGAGTGACAAGAATCTCTCAAAGACAAAACCCTCCCTTAGAGCCAGCACTCAGAATTTGGACTTCTAGCTTTCTAAACTGTCAAAGATTATATTTCTGGTTGTTCAAGCCACCCATGTTGTGGTATTTGATTATAACAGCCTTAGATAACTAAGACACGCTCCAAAATTCATTCCAGTAAATATACTATGATGAAGTTACTTAATCAAGTGTTAGAATTTGGAGATTGTTGGACCATGTAGTATAAGGAATTTGGGGAAAAAAGCCAGACCAATCTTCGGAATGACTACAGTAATATATATTTGAAGGCATAAGTCTCTATATTCACACATATTTACCAAAAATTGGTGCTTCCCAGGTATTGAGCCTGGGTCCAAGATTGCTAATAGAGACATGAATCACTCATAGTTAGTACATGGAACAACACTGATTCAGTTAGATATGAGACAAAGCAAGATCACCTCCTCTAACAAATATCCATATGCCCTCCCCCATGCCAGAAAGTATCTTCCTGAAATTGATTCAGGGCAAGTGTTCTCTCTGCACCCCTCAAGTAATGCAGATGAAGGATTTAGTTCCCTCCCCACCATAAACAGAGAAAAGGGGTTGGTTAGGTGTAGTATGATGTAGAACATGAACAGTCCAGAGAATGTTACAATGTACCCTAAATAGGAAAGGATGTGGCAGGTCATCATGGCTCTTAGGCTGAGTTCTCTACAGAAGTAAAAATTAGTGATACTTATATTTACAGCCCCAGAAACCCTGCACAGGGTCTCTATGAGTTGGAACCGACTCCACAGCACACAGCCACCACCACCATATGCATATAAAAAGAGAAATATATATGAAGTAAATGGTTCACAGAGTTGTAGAGGTGAGAAAATCACAATCCTTTGTATCATATGAGCCAATATCTACAGGTCAGGCAGCAGAAGTCAGGCAGGTGGGGCAGGCAAGATGGAAAGCTGAAGACAACTCCCTTGATGGACAGGTAAGAGACGAGGCCACATTTGTTGTTGTTAGGTGCCATCAAGTTGGTACCGACTTATAGCAACCTTATGCACAGCAGAATGAAACACTGCCTGAT
>NW_006408965.1:1150874-1154782 GCF_000296735.1 Chrysochloris asiatica
TACTCCCGTAAAGATTTACACCCTCGGAAACCCTGTACAGGGTCGCTATGGGTCGGAACCGACTCGATGGCACTTAACAACAACAACAACAACTGTCAAGTTGGTTCTGCTCATAGTGACCTTGTACAGCTAGATAGATAAAGTCTATGGGCAGAATTATAGTGATATAAGAATCATAAACTATAGCAAGATCACAAGCACCAATTGGGATTGTTCTTGGGAATGTGTGTGTGGTGGTGGCATTGTGTATGTGGATTTCTATTTTGGCAGTGCTTATTTCCAGTCCTCTGATTTCTTTGTGATTGTGGCTTACTTTAACATTTTACCTCTTCACTACCTCAAAGTGTTATTACTGTTGTCATTATTGTTGATAGTTATGAATTGTTTTTAGCTGATATTGATGATACTGTTTCTTCCTCTATTAACTGCTATTGAGTCAATTCTGACTTATGGCGACTCCATGTGTGTCAGCATACAACTATACTCCATAGGGTTGCCTGGGTTTTCAGAAAACAAGGCCTTTCCTCTGAGATGTCTCTAGATATATTTGAGCCTCCAATCATTGGGTTAGCACTGGAGCATGTTAAAACTTTGTGTTACTCAGGGACTCTGGTTCTTCCTTTAGCTGAGTACATGACCTGGGCCTGACTAAGTTATACACAAGCTGTTCTCATTTAACAGAATTCTGTCACTCACTACACTCTTAATGCACCTTCGCTTGCATTGGAAACTGCACCAATACGAACACATATGCTTTTGATGTTGTTTTCAAACTTATTTGTCCCTGAATGTAGTTGCTGGCAAATGTAATCATTTTTTATGACTTGGATCAAGTATAACTTTGTTTAATACCAATACTTGGATGGGAAGTAATTTTCATTAGGTTGCTGTTTTCATTGAAAAAAAGATATAGCCTTCACTTAACATAATTTAAGTGCTTGTGTGGATGGAAAAAAAAAATAATGTGACTATTTTTAGCAATTTGGTTTATTAGGGATTCCTCCCATTAAAATGTTGTCAGCCAAAATACTTTTTTTTTTTTTTTTTTTTTCAATGAAAATAATTTGGGAGAATTAATTTAGGGATTTTCAAAAACATCCATAGTAATTGCTGTGTGAAACCTAGATTCAATTCCAGTCAAGTTTGATTTCATTTATCTCTGCAGTATTGAAAATCTGTATCATATCCCCTTAAGTTTTTGTACAGTTTAGTGAAATATAACTACTCTAGGCTCTATGAGCATCGCCCTTTTTTAAACTGCATTTTAACTGCCAAAAGGAAGGACATTGTTTTTAAATAGAGAAAGTTGTTGCAACCACGTATTTAGGTGGTGTTGTGAACAACATTTTTGTATGTAAGCAATGAAGTCACTGCCATGGATTTAATTGTTCCCCCAAAATATATGTCAACTTGACTAAGTTCTGATTCCATGTACTCTGAGGTTGTCCTCTATTTTGTGATTTGATGTAATTATCCTCCATTTTGTGATATATGTTGTCAATCTTAGCATTTACATAAAAATGAGGCAGGATCAAAGGTGGGTTGTATCTTGAATCCCAAACTTACAAGAGGGTCAGAATCAAGTCATACCTTTACTCAAATCAGGAGCCCACTCAAGTAAGTACCCTTACTCAACTCATTCCTTTGCTTGTTTTGTCATACCGTTTATTTTGCAAAAGATGAAAAAGAGAGGTGAGGAGAAACTACTTCCAGGAAAGAAGATCTGCAAGTGGAGTACATCCTTTGGACCCAGGATCGCTCTGTGGAGGAACCCTAACCCCAGGAAGGATTGGTGTCAATGCATGAAGATATCCAAGGAACAACAGACCCACATATATTGAAAGAAGATAAAAGACTTTTCCTTAAAGCAGACAGAAAGAGAAAGTCTTCCTTGAGGGCTGACACCCTGAATTCAGATTTCTAAATTTAACTTTGTGGAAGAAATCTACTTGTTATAGCAGTGATAGATAACTAAAACTGTTTGTCATTGTTAGGTGCCTTCTAGTCAGTTAAAACTTATAGCAAACCTACATACAACAAGAGAAATTATTACCTGATCCTGTACTATCTTCATAAACCTTACCATATTTGAGCCTACTGGTGCAGCCACTATGCCAATTCATTTCACTGATTGTCTTCCTCTTCTTCACTGACCCTCCACTTTTCCAAGCATGCTGTCTTAAATTCCTGCAGTTTATGTTTTCTCTAATATTGCTTATTTCATTTCTGAGCCATTCTCAATGTCTATGTGAATAAAAAGTTAGCTTTATGTTTTGTGGCCATAAAACTGCTTTTCATCTCTGCAGCAAGTTGAGCTTTTGTATTTATTTTTCAGTAGACAAAATTATGATCATTTAAATTCTGAATTCATGGAATTGGACTCTGAATACAATTGGATTTTGGAGCTTCTAGCAGTAGAATCAACTGGGAGGACACAATTTCATCCAATTTGTAGCTTGATTTCATCCAGCAAGACATACTTAAGCATAAAGACCTAAAAGTGGTAGGTGTTGTATTGAAATAGCATCGCACTTAGGGTGCAATGAGGCATAAAGTAATGCTGAATGCTTTACATTCACTAACACGACATTATTCCAGCATGACACAAAATCCAAAGCTTTTGCAATTACAGCTGTGACCCCAAATTAGATTTTAAAACATGTACATATGTATTTGCATTTAAAATTTTTCCTTTCATTTTGTCTCCTAATAGTTTAGAAGTGCAAATGCTGGTGACTTCTTAAAATAACTCTGTTCACACAGTGTCATCCTTTCCCTCAACTGACTTTTCTTTGGACAGTCTGGTCTTTTCAGCAGTAGGTGGGCTTGAACTTGAGTTTATGGGTTGAAGTTTAGTTGTTGAGAAGGTCCTGTTTGTAGTCAAGCTTTCATCTGAATTCAAGGTAGTTAAATTGGTTTCTCATTGAGATGATTTTTTTTTTTCATACAAATTAAAAATCATGCCTCAGGTGAGGTCCAGAAAGCCACAATGTTGGTGCCAGCTGGGTTGGTATAAAGTGACCCTTTCTCTTGGGTGTCAGGATGAAGTCATAGGGACTCTTCACTGCCCAAAGCTATAATTTTGAGTGTCTTGAGCTCTGAGTAACATCTTAATATTTTCTTTGGGTTTTGAAAAACAATTTTTTTTTTTTTTTTTTTTCTCAGCAGTAGCTTCACCTCATTTGAGACCTCAGGAGGAGAAACCTCCCAATTGCCATTTGCTACATTCCCATAGCACTGAGCCACAAAAGGCTTAAAAAGACATGCGTATTGTCCAAATGCACTCGATATGTGAGCATTTCATCTCTGTTTTATGTCCCACAGCTTCCTGCCTCCCTTACAAGATTATATAATCACTTGTTTTTTCTATTTTTAAAGCAGATTAATTTTATTTAGTAGAAAGTGGGCACAGTAGAAAAGAAAAAAAAAAGGATGGGGAAAAGCCACTATTATTTCTTTCATAGCAGTTTTGTTTAGAGTCATTTTAATAGGTCTAGAAAATTAGAATTAGAAAAAGACAATCAATTGTGGTGCTATATTCTAGTTTGGAAGGAAGCATAAATCCACACTCGCACAAACTTCCTAGTGCTAGATAATTAGAATGATTTTGTACTCATGTGGTACTCACTGGTTTCTTTAATCTATTATTATTAACATTGTCTTAAATAGCAGGAACTCTCTTAGGAATGCAAGATGTTCACAGGATGTATCAATAATGGAAGAAAATCATGTCTAACTCCTGTGGACCGAGGAAAGGTCTCTGTTAAGGCAGTGGTCATCCACATGGATTTGTGCCCATCTCCTTCCCACTTGTTAAATATACTAACTTCTGTTTATTCTTTTCTCCATGAAGCATTTGAGTATTCTATCCCCAAAAAATTATTCTGCAATCATAAATTAAAATAGCC
>NW_006408965.1:1156039-1161966 GCF_000296735.1 Chrysochloris asiatica
GTTCCGACTCGATGGCACCTGACAACAACAACAACAACAAAGCTTTCAAAAACTTGATATTTTCATATATATTTAATTTTTCCTTTTGAAGATTTCACATCAATAATTTCAGGACAAAAAGGAAGTTTGCATCTGAAAAATGAAAAGTATATGTATGGAGGATGAAAAACAATAGTTTGAACATTATATTCTATGCATTTGGTAGAACTAATTTTGAAAAAGAAGTCCCCGAGTAGCAAAAACCATTAAGAGCTTGACTGTTAACTGGGAAGATGACAATTCAAGCCCACCCAAAGGTACTTCTGAAGAAAGTCCTAGTGATCAACTTCCAAAAAAGCAGCCACTGACTAAATGGGATTGAGGTACATGGTGATGTATACACATACTTTGAACTGCAGGGCTCTGTGATACAGGGATTGAGACATAGTTTGAAGAGGGGAAATAATGTTAAGATGCTTGACTGTCTTAGGACTATTGGTTTCCTTTGCCTACTATTATAAAGTAGACAGTTAAGTAGGATAGAAAGGAATATTGGGAAACATGATTACAGAGAGCTTGTAAGTCTGTCTTCAGCCTATAACTTATTGGAATACCTAAAATGGGGTCTAGAACTTGTCTAGTAAAATAGGATATTGCAAAGCTTTTGCAGCATCTAGCACCTTAGGTAGAATCCTAAGCCCCATCCAGAACCTTCTCAGGTGGGACAGTACCACTTGAAAGGACATGCAAACCAACCTGAAGCATCTAGAGGAACAGAAGATATTTCTTGAAAGAAATACCAGTAGGAAAAAAAAACAAAAAAGACAATCTGATTGACTACTACAAGAACAAACAAGTTGTTCACTGGGGAGCCATCAAGGAAAGCAATCAAGTACCTTCAGGTCAAACCCCCTTCCAAGACTGAAACTCAAAGAGAACGCATGAGCAGACATGTAAACTGGCTGGCCATCTGGTTGGTCTACTGATGAGTGGAAGAGGGGAAATGGGTTAAGTTCAACCATGTTCCATAGACTCCTGTTGACTTGGAGATAAGAGAGAAGAGGAAGGACTGGTTTGTCCAAAGTGTGGTGAGATCTGGGGATTCTTGAGCCCATGGACAAGGACATAGCCATGAAGGACTAGAGCTGAAAGTGAAGCATCCAACTGATATGAAATAAGGGGAGATACACAAGAACACCCAAACTTGCAGACAGTACCAGTTTAACCTAGCCTCAATGACTTGATGATCAGAACTCAACTAGAGGAAGATTAAAAATGAAACAATTTTTGATAAAGGAAACAAGTGTAAATTGCTACAATTTGATGAGTTTGTCCTATACCAACTGAGAGGGAAGGAATATTCACATCAAATATCAATCATATCTCTTTTGTTTACAGGGTAGATAGGGATGGGCAATTTAGACATTGGCTACCTAAAATGAGGGGGCAATAAAGGCATAAAATTTTCTATTTTAAATGCTTTCAAGAGGGAGTTTAATTTAAGAGTGTGCAGAGGAGGGTGGAGTCCCCACTGAATAATTTCCTTCTTGTCTAGACGGGTCTTGTGAAAAGAAATGGGGATAAGAATCATATGATTTAATAGTGAGTAATTGTTATTATGACTAATTGCAACTGTCACAATTGTAATGGTAGAAGTTTAATAACAAAACGGGGGAGTAGTTAATGTTACAGTCCAGAAACAGAGGACCCAAGGACCATTAAGGGAGGAAAGCATGTGCAGAATGTGGGACCCTACCCAAAGAAGCAGAGACACAGGAGATGGAGGCAGAGGTGATGACATGGAGAGACAGAGCAGCTGAGGACTCTAGACTCATGGAAAGTGAAAGTCTGAGTGCTGGCGGTCAGGAGACAGGCTTACAGAATGTGCCCTTATGTTGTTTAAGTTATTATATATTCCTGAGTGTGTTTGTGTACATTCCCTACCCCCACCCTGGCCAAAACCAAACAAACTAATCAGAGGGAATAGAAAAAATACTGTTGAATGATGATGCACGGAGGAGATTGTAATCATTGCAGTGAAATGATGGTGTTAAACCAATGTTCTCCCATGTAAACTATCACTCAATTCACAATAAAAGCTTTGAAAAAAAAAAAAAAGCAGCCTCTGAAAACCTTACAGAGCACAGTTCCCTCTGATGCAAAATTTATTGAGTACAGTTTTGCTCTGACACACATTGGTTCCCAGTAGGTAGAATTGACTTAATGGCAATTGATGTTTTGCTTTTTTAAAACTTTGAAAAGAAAGGAGAAAAGAGTATTGAAATCATAGAAGAAAATGAAGGCCTTTAGAATTGTTGTCATAGAATAGATTTTTAAAACGGTGAAAAATCACATAGCATTTCTAAAAATATTTAGCTGTCAATTGGGCAAATGGTTATTAGAATCATAGAAGAAAACAGAGATTCTCCAAAATGCTGAGGAAATGAAGGTGAAAATGTCTAAAGATACCAAAATTTTTAAGAACCCTCACACTGTACTTTCCTAACATAAAAATGGAAATGTATAAACCTACTCCCTAGGGTTGTTGTACAATGTAAAGAATTTTATAACATACCAAGCATTCAGAACACTGATGGAGAAATAACAATTGTTGAATAAATGCTATTTACCACCACCATTATAGTTTTAGTTATTATTGCTTTTTGTTTTGTTATTTCCTTGGGAGTAGGAAATGAAAGATATTGAGATTTAGGGTCCAATTCAATAGCCAAAGTTATCCCTTGTGGATAATTAGGTAGGAATAAAGGTTCAAAATTAAAGTTTTATTAAGTTGACTGAAGCTATTTGTTGGTAGGTATTTTTCATGGATTACAGGTAGAACAATGCACTAGGGTTAAAATATATTTGCAATCTTCAAATTCCCAATTAATATACATTTACTGTATGCATATGTACAAAAATGAGTAAAAATATCAAAACACAGTTCCAATTCCCAAGAAATTCAACATGAAATAGCAGATATGACAGTTCATTTTTGCAATTCATGTAGCAAAGACAATGATATAAATATGTACAAAGTATTATCTTAATTGTTAGTAGTTAAATAATTGACTTGGAATTTTCCTGAATAATGGGGTATAGTCTACTTGGTAGAGAGTTGTGTAAGGAGAAAATTCTAGTGTTCTTGAACAATCTGAAGAAGTTTGAAGGCTAGATTCAGTCTTGTATCCCTTGGGTCTAACCTGGAATAGTATTCCATAACCCACATTTTGTTAACAGCCTCTCTTCATACCTGTAGGGAACGTGGTCAAGTTTTACCTGGGGAGCTATTAGTAGGACAGAAATAGTAATCCCCTAAATTCAATACAATGTTCCTATATATTACAATGAAGTGGGAAAAAAAAAAAAGATTTTTTAATGCTACATTGGAACCATACTTACAGGGACCCACAACACAAATTCTCTCCACATTAACTGTCTAGAAATTCTGAGGGAATGAGACAGAATATGGAAGGGAGTCAGAAGTAGACACTATCAAAGTGTTTGTTGTTGTTGTTGTTAAGTGCCATTGAGTCGGTTCCGACCCATAGCGACCCTGTACAGGGTTTCCGAGGGTGTAAATCCTTACGGGAGTAGAAAGCCTCATCTTTCTCCCACGGAACATCTGGTAGTTTCGAACTGCTGACCTTAAGGTTCGCAGCACGATTCGTAACCACTACGCTACCAGAGCTCCTTAATCAAAGTGGTAATACTAGCTAATACTCTCTTTGACCAAGCCCATTAATTTCCTAGGATTGACATTGAAAGCATTTCCTAAATAGCATCCACGCCTTTTCCTTCTGGCTTCACGGTGATAAGAATGAAGAATGCCACCAGCTGTTCACTACTTTTGGCATAATTCTGAAAGAAGTTAAGATGATCATTTCTTCAACTACATCTGACCTAGAGTTTTTTCTTCATTTTTTTGCTCAATAGAACAATAACATAATCAACAGTTTTTACATAGACAATATTTACATTGTTAACATTGTGTCACCATTCTTACTATTTCTTCCCATATTGTTCTACTAATGTTGGCTTGGAATCCTGATGTGGTGTTGTGGGTTAATGCACTGGACTGCAAGGTCAAGTTGAACTACAACGTTGGCAGTTGGAGCTCACCAGCTGCTCTTTGGAAACCCTAAACAGGGTTGCTATTGGTTGAATCCTACTCAATGGCACTTAACAACAGCAACAATAACTACTAACTTACACTCTCTGCTCCTTAAAGCTCTCATCTATGCTTTAGAGTTACTGTTGCCATTGTGACTAAATTAATTTGAAAAATAATTCTTTGAAAGGATGAAACGCTCAAAACAGACATACTAGGATGCACTCTGCACTTCTGACCTGCAAGGAAAAGAACAATTCTCATTAGGAAACCACATTACAGACTATCTCAGTGTTAACAAGACATATTGACCTCCCTGTCCATAACGTCTCTCAGTCTTTGCAACCAAGATACATAAAGAAAGAAATCAGAATGGCTACGGTATTTAAGAGACAAAAAAAAGCCTAGATTTATGAAGAATTGTTCATGAAAATAAAAAGTTCAATGTTCTGTAGTCTGGAATCCACGGTAAATCTACAGAACATTGGAGCCACTTAATATTGAGCCTAGACAATCTAAGAAACAATGGCATTGCTGATTTATTTACTCCCACCAATAGCACCTTCAATCTTAATGACTTCTGTCACACTGACTGAGCAGCATTCTATCACTAGCACAATTATGGTTAAGTCAACTTTACTATTTGCATGGAGTTAAAATACTTCCAAGCTATACTTCAATACCTGTGTAGTCTTTGGTCTGAATCTTCTTAAACAAAGAGGTTTGGCTAAATATTTTATTTTGAAGCTGTTTAGACTTTTACCCTGACCAGAGAATTCCCCAGATTTATTGTCAAAATGTTTTCATATACTTACCTTTTGTATAATTTTGGTTCAGTACACCTATCCAAGAAATGAGAAAAAAAAAAATTTGGAAAATGGAAAGGCAAAAGAATCCAGAAGGATTTATATTCCCTGAAATCTGCAAGTCTCTGAAGTATGTGTTTCAGCTTAACTCTGGGCTTCCAAACACTCTCAACCTAGAAATGACAAATCATTAATTGTAAATCATTGAACAATACTTAGGTCATAAAAGGAAGGTCTAAAGAATATCTTTGAGGAAAAAAATAAAGAAAAGAATTTGCCTGACCCTTGCAAGAATATTCAAATCTTGTATTTTCCTTATATCAAAACCCAAACCTATAAGGTTACTACTCAAAAGCAACAATATTTGGCACAGCATAGAAAGATCCATAGCCTGATTCTGTCTCTCACTTGCCTTTAATATAATAATGTTCATGAATTTGTTTACACAAACACACATACACAAATACACACACAAAAGCATACATATACAAATGCACGCACTTTTTAGGGCTAATAAGGTCCCTAGAATGCAGAAGACGAAAGAGTCACATATGCCAAAGAAGACAAGAAAGCTCTTTTTTTCTTAGGTTTTATTGTGAATTATGTGATAGTTTACATGGGAGAACATTAGTTTTACATACATCCTATCATATATCATTTCAATGTCATGGTTATAATCCCATCAATGCATCATCAAACAACCAAAGGGTATACCCTGCAAGCCTGCTCCAAGGTTGTCAGCACAGAGCCCCTCTCCTTCTTTGAGTCTAAAGTCCCCAGCTGCTCCATCTTGCTACATCATCATCTCTGCCTCCATCTCAGGCATCACAGCTTCTCTGGGTAGGGTCCCGCTTTCCGCACTTCTCCCTTGATGGTCTCAGGGACCTCTGCTCCTAGATTGCAAAGTTAATCACTCCCCTACTTGCTACAAAATGCCTATCTTTATTCTATTTAGCTACTGCATCCATAGTTGTAGGGCAAGTTCATCAAATTGTATCAGATTACACTTTTTTCCTCTTCTTTCTTCTTCT
>NW_006408965.1:1162926-1163991 GCF_000296735.1 Chrysochloris asiatica
TTGTATATTGCTCTCCTCCCCAGCACCTAAACTATCCTGCGTCTATTCCCTGTCCCATGCTTCACCTTCCCCTCGCTCCCCTTACCCCACCCCTCACATCACAGCAATCAGCAAAGAATCCCACCCCCCCTTTATTATGGGTTCATTTTCTTAGTGTTTAACAGTAGTGGTCCTATGCAGTATTTCTCCTTTCTGACTAATTTCACTCAACATAATGTCCTCAAGTTTCATCCATGTTATGTGGTGGCTTGCAGCTAAATTGTTATTCTTCAAGGTAGCATGATATTCTATTGTGTGTATGTACCACAGTTTGTTTGTTTATTCATTCTTCAGTTGATGGACACTTTGGTTGTCTCTATATTTTTGCTATTGTAAATAGTGCTGCTACGAACATTGGTGTGCATATATCTACTAATGTTATGCTCATATTTCTTGTGGGTAAATACCATGTTGAGGAAATGATGGAACATAAGATTGATGAACTACCTCTGAAACACTAGTCACTGAAAACCTTATGAATAACAGAGAAAGACTGTCAGATAAAGGGCTAGAAAATGAGTCCCTCAAGTTGGAAGACACTCAAAATGTGACTGAGGAAAAGATGCCTCCTCAAAGTAGAGTGAACAATGATGACGTGAATAGAGTTAAGCTCGTGGGCCAAAAGCCCACAGAACCTTCATTTGCTGATGGGCCACAACTCAAAAAGAAGAGAAACAGCTGTAAACATCCATTGAAAATAGGGACATGGAATGTACGAAGTATGAATCTGGAAAAATTGGAAGTTGTCAAAAATGAAATGGAACGCATCAACATTGATGTCTTAGACATTAATGAACTGAAATGGACTGATATTGGCCATTTTGAATCTGACAACCACATTGTTTACTATGCAGGGAATGACAAATTAAAAAAGAATGGTGTTGCATTCATTGTAAAAAAAAACATACCCAGATCAGTCATGAGGTACAATGCTATAAGTGATAGGATAGTATCCATGTGCCTACAGGGAAGCCCAGTTAATACAACTATTATTCAAATTTATGCACCAACCAGTAAAGCCAGTAA
>NW_006408965.1:1166316-1167460 GCF_000296735.1 Chrysochloris asiatica
CATGCTTGGTAAGATGGAGGGTTGAAGAAAAAGACGAAGACCCCAATGAGATGGATTGGCCAGGTGGCAGCATTGATGTACTCAAGTGTGGCAGCAGTAATGAAGTTGGCCCAGGATCGGACATTGTTTCATTCTGTTGTGCATGGGGTCACTATGAGTCGGTTCTGACTCGATGGCACCTGACAACAACAACAAGGTATTTCTATTACTAACCTTCTAAGGAAGAGACATTTTGCTTTTCAGAGTAGTTGGACCATTTTGCAATCCCACTGGCAATGCACAAGGGTTCCAGACTCTCCACATCCCAATTACTGTCCTCTACGTTTTTGATCTTTGCTGTTATTGCTGGTGTGAGATGAATCTCAGTGTTGTTTTGATTTGCTTCTCTCTAATGACTAGTGATCATGAACATTTCTTCATATGTTTTTTGGCTGTCTGGATCTCCTTCTTGGTGAAATGTCTGTTTTTGTCCTGTGCACACCTTTTAATTGGGTTATTTGTCTTTTTCTTGTAGAGGTGTTATAGTTTCTATATATTTTAAGAAATAAATCTGTTGTCTGATGTGTCATTGCAAAAGACTTTTTCTCATTTGGTGGCTTCCCTTTTTACTCTTCTGGTGAAGTCTTTTGATGCACATAAGTTTTTAATTTTTAGTATGTCCCACTCATCTGTTTTGTCTGATTTTGTTTGTATGGTTTTCAAAATGTTTGGTAGTCTGTGTATTCCCTGAAGTAGTGCCCTCACATTTTCCCTATTTTTTCATTGCTGTCCTTCATAATTCTGGGATTCACATTTAGGTCTTTAATCTATGTTGAGTTGGGTTTTGTATAAGGTGTGAGGTGAAGCTCTTGTTTTAATCTTTTGCATATCGCTTTCCAGTTCTGCCAGCACCATCTGTTGAAGAGTCTATCACCTCCTCCCCATGTGATATATTTAGGTGTTTTGTCAAAAATCAGTTGGTTGTATGTGTATGGGTTAATTTCTGGATTCTCAATTCTTTTCCATTGATCAAAGTATCTTTAATTGTAACAGTACCAAGCTGTTTTGACCACCGTAGCCATGTAGTAAATTTTGAAGTTAGGGAATGAGTTTCCCAGTTTCTTCTTCTTCTTAAGCAGTGCTTTGCTTATCCTGGGTCTCTTTC
>NW_006408965.1:1167768-1170141 GCF_000296735.1 Chrysochloris asiatica
ATTTTTGTATGTTGATCTTATATCCTGCCACTTTACTGAATCTTCCAAAGAGGTCTAGTAGCTTTTTTACTGAGTCTTTGGGGTTTTCTACATATAGGATCAGATTGTCTGCAAATAGAAATAATTTTACTTCTTTGCCAATGCGGATGCCTTTAATTACCCTGTCTTGCTATATACCTCTTGCTAAGACTTCCAGCACAATATTGAATAAAAGTGTGACAAAGGGCATTCTTGTCTGATTCCTGTTCACAGAGGGAAAATTTCAGTTTCTCTCCATTGATTGTAATGTAAGCTGTTGGTTTTGTATATGTGCTCTTAATTATATTGAGAAATTTCCCTTCAATTCATATTTTGTTGAGTGTTCTTATCAGGAATGGATGTTGGATTTTGTCAAATGCCTTTTCTGCATTAATTGACATGATCATGTGGTTTTGTTTTTTTCTCATTTATATGGTGCCTTACATTAATTAATTTTCTAATGTTGAATCATCCTTGAATCCCTCATATGAATCCCACTTTTTGATGTGTTGCTGGATTCTGTTGGCTAGGGTTTTATTGAGAATTTTTGCATGTATGTTGATGAAGGATATTTGTCTATAATTTTCTTTCTTAGTGATGTCCTTTCCTAGTTTTTGTATGAGTGTTATACTTGCTTTATAAAAAATATTAGATAGTTTTCCACTATCCTCTATCTTCTGGAAAAATTTAAGTAGAATTGGTGACAGCTCTTCCCTGAATATTTGGTAGAATTCACTAGTGAAGCTATCTGGGCCTGGACTTCTTTTGGTTAAAAAGAAAGCTCTTTATCCCATTTTTTTCTAAGCTGTCTTCTTGATTATTTTTGCTTTTCATGACAGGCACAACTACACTGTTGAAATCAATTTGATACTTAAACATTATAGATACCAAAAATAGAGGCAAGTGGGAATGTGGCCAGATAAGCCATTCTTCTTCGCACCTAGAGAATATTATACTTTTGGTATGTGGTACAGAGGTAAAAAGTACAATAAAATTTGTATGCCTTTAATAGAATTATTTTGTATAATCCAGAAGAATCATATTTTTCTAGTTGTTGCTGTTTTCCCAGTCCTTGAATATAGGTGGTAGATGCTCATTCTTGACAGCGCTTAGAATATATTTCAAAATGGTATTGTAGCTGTCTTTACATAAGTACACACTTATCATAGTTAAGTGCCACCAAGTTGATTGCCATTCATAGTGACACTATATAGGGTCTTCAAAAAGCAGCTGGTGAGTTTGAACCACCGACTTTGTTATTCAACCCGATCTTGTGGTCCAGTGCATTTTCCTGCAGCACCATGACAGGACTCTGTGTATATACCAGATGGCATGACTTAAATTAACTTCAATATTTGGAACAAATAATAGTACCTGCAATTATTTTCATGGCTCTTAATAGAAAGGTAATGCTGTTTTGATATACAAATGTTAATTCTGGGTGTTGCAGAACTCTTAATTGTTCTTGCGAAGAACCTGTACATAGACCAAAAGGCAGTCATTAGAACAGAACAAGCAGATACTGGGTGATTTAAACTCAGGGAACTTATGTGCCAGAATCATTTCCTTTCACCATACTTATTCATTGTGTATACTGAGTAACTAATCAGAAATTGTATTATTTGAATAAGTAAGTGACATCAGGATTAGAGAAAGAATCATGAAGAATCTGCAATGTGGTAATGAAACAACTTTATTTGCTGGAAATGAAGAGGATTTGAAATATTTACTAATGAACATACAGAATACAGTTTTGAATATGGATTGCATCACAATGTAAAAGAAACAAAATCTCAAGATTGATTTAATAAATTAAATCATTATAAATGGAGAAAAGATTGCTGATGATGTCAAAGACCTCATTTTGCTTGGGTCTATAATCAATACTCATAGAAGTAGTGGTGCAGAAAACAAAGGCCATACTACATTAGGAAACAGCTAGAGCAACAGAAGATACATCTTCAAAGAAAGATCAGCAGGAACGGCCCCCCCCAAAAAAAAAAAAAAAAATAGCAGCATGATTGGCTACTTCAAGAAAGTTGTTCACCTGAAAGCCATCAAGACACGCAATCAAGTCTCTCAGGACAAACCCCTCTCCAGACTGAAACTCAAAGGAAACTCATGAGCAGGAATGTAACCTTGCTGGTGTCCATGTTGGTTTACTGGTGAGTGAAAGAGGTATAAATGTAGCAATGAAGAAATAGGGTGAGTTCAACCATATTCCATAGACTCCCGTTGACCTGGAGATGAGAGAAGAAGGTTGGTCTAAAATGCGGTGAAATCTGGGGACACCTGAGCCCATGGACAAGGCTATAGCCACAGAGGGCTAGAGCTTAAGAGTGAGCCAGCCAACTG
>NW_006408965.1:1170789-1173359 GCF_000296735.1 Chrysochloris asiatica
ATGGAATTGGAGGGACTGAGAGCTGGTGGCCAGAAGGCAGGCTTGCAGAATGTGCTCTTGAATGGTTTAAATTATTAAAGATGCCTGAGTGTTTTAAAAAAATAATAAAAGAGCTAAAATGAATATAGAGAAATATTGTTAATTGATGATACATAAAAAGGATTATAAACATTGTAATGAAACAAAGTATATGATTTGTTGAATGTAAAACTGATGATCTGCCCTGTAAACTTTCCCTCAATTCACAATAAAAACTTTAAAAAAACAACAACAAAAAAAACATAAGAAACAATTAATTAATCATGACAACAAAGTTAAAAATAAAACAAAAGCCCTGTAAACAGCTAATGCTTACTGCTGGTGAGACTGTAAAATAGTGAAATTACTGTGCATCTTCAAAGAACTGAAACTAGAAATACCATTTGACCTAGCAACCTCTGTAATTGTATATAAAATAGGGAAGTAAGAGCCTTGACTCAAATATATAAGTTGTTGTTGTTAAGTTCTGTCAAATCAGTTCTGACTCATTGTGTACCATAAAGGATTTCTGAGGCTGTCAGTTTTACAGGAGCAGAAAGTATCATATTTCTTCCTTGGAGTGCCAGGTGCGCTCAAACTACTGACTTGTAGTTAGCAACCCAGTGCTTATCCTACAGAGTCACCAGTGCCCAACAAGTAGATGCACATCCACACTCATCTCAGCACTCTTTTCATTAGCAAATTATGCAAACAACTTAAATATCCATTAATGGAAGAATAAATTAACAAATTTAATACATATACTCAAGGAAATATTGCACAATGTTAAAGACAACAATGAATCAACAAAACACCTTACAGTGTGTATGAACCTAGAGGTCATTATGCTAAGTGAAATAAGTCAGTCACAAAATGAAAAATAGTCTATAATGCTACTATTGTAAAAAGTTTTTTATAAAAAGATTTTCACACTGAGAGACATTCTTTGATGGTTACCAGGGCTAGGAGGGGAGGGGAGAGTGGGTCACTGGCTGGAGGATAGACACATGTTAAATTGGGTGAAAGGGAAAATAATTAAAATATATAAGTAAATAAACATAACAGCTTATATAAATTAGTCCCATAATTCCTTCTCTTTACAGAAATTAAGAGAGTTTCTACCTTAGAAATTGAGTTTGTCTATTTGTGTGCTTCAGTTCTTTTTAATAACAACCTCTAATTATTGTCTCACATGAAAGGTTGAGCCACCTCCAGTTGGATTGCAGAGTGAGTCACAACAACTTCAGCCAACTCTGTCTAAAGTCACATAAATTGTGGGATTCTAAGGTTAACAAATGCCCATAAAAATTAATTATATTGGGAAAAATAATAATGTAACAGAGATATTATTAAGCCTCACTTAAAGTAAAGAGGCATCAAAATCGAATACAAAGTTATTTTGACAAATTTCCACACTCAAAAGAAATCATTAAGTTAAATGAAGGACTGGTATTGATAACAAGACTGCATTTACATTTGTTGTCTTTCAACACTTCAAATTGTGTAGAATGTTTAAACAAGAACATTTCCAGTATAAAAGAGGTTGTGATATGATGATGATGCAAATAGGATGATTTAGACTATTGTAACAAATGTGAGATGTGCTGGCATTGATATTGCCTACATTTTCATCTTCCTTTCCAAAACATTTGGGAGGCGGGATTTGATGGTGGATAGGGTAAAGGTGCTGCGAGTTTGAAGATGTATAGCTAGTGGAACTTGTAGCAGAAGTAAGAAGTTGCGTACTTTTGAATCTGCCATTCTCAGGGGCCTGAAGCCGACAATTTGTACAAAACAAAATGGTAAGACCAAGCGGGGGGACTGACCCACCACCGAATAATTCTGTGAGAACCTCAGTGGAAAGGTAAACAAAACAATTTGTAGGTTTTGCTTTGTTCTGATTTTCTTTCCTTTTTGGTGTCTGTTCATTGGTCCCACACTGTTTGTACACCTCCATTCTGGTGACTAGAGGGAATGATTGAGAGAGTGGACACTTCCCACCTCTACCACTGGTGGGCTCTTCTGCCACACATGCACAAAGACACTCTCAGCCCAAGAGCCAGACCTGAACTGGTTTTTAATAGGGAAAAGCCCAGGAAAAGAGGTGTGGAGAGGGAAAGAAAGTTTAAAAGAGGCAGAAAATTAAATTAAATTAAATTCTGAGGTACAGCATAACAACCAAGTGACATGTTGAAATTTATCAGACAACATTGAAGGCAAGAAGCTGAAAGATGAAATTAAAGTCATACTCACATTAGGTTACAGATTTTTTATTTTTATTTTTTTACTTTCTCCTCCTCTTCTCCCATTTCTGTGACTATAGACTACAGTATCCAATCTAGATTTTTTGTTGTTTTGGGGTTTTTTTTGGGGGGGGTAGTTTTTTGTTTTGTTTTGTTTTTGCTTTTACTGTTGGGGGACTCTTTTCTATATATATTACCCAAGAAGAAACAGCAACTGCTGCCATATAGTCATGCTACAATCACACTCTATTAAACACCAAAATCAAGGCAAGAACCAGTACCAACTGCCATACACCAGGGAGGGAGACA
>NW_006408965.1:1173541-1174390 GCF_000296735.1 Chrysochloris asiatica
ATCCTTCACTCCTGACAATATGTCTGAAGTATGAGAGATGAAGTTTGTCATCCAAGGAACACTCTGGCTGTACTTATTCCAACAGAGCTCTAGTGGTTCTATGCACAACCCCTGACACTTTCAATATTCTTCTCCAATCCCATAAATTAAAGCATCAATTCTTCAATGGTCTTCCTTATTTACTGTAAAACTTTCACATGCATATAAGGTTATTGAAAATACTATGAGTTGGATCAATAAGCAGAGTAAAAAGGGAAGCCACATCCTGATCACATCTACCTAGAGGCAATCAGAAAGCATAAAAAATACCAAAACACACACTCAATTAAGTATTAAGGCTACAGATTAACACTAAACATTTCCAAGAAGCAGAAGCATATGACCATATCAACACATATCTGCAACAAGATAAAATGTCAAAGACAAAAGACCTAGAGTTAGATATGGACTCCATTCTGAAAGGAGGGCATCCCTTGGAAGTGCCTGAGAAGGGATTCAGAAAAATGTTTCACAACAACTTACAATGGAGTTGAGAAAAACAAGGAAGAAGTTAGGAAAGCACAACAGGAACAATCAAATAAGATAGATACAACATTGGAAACAATTCCAAACCTACAGAAAGAGGTACAAATGATCAATAATTGAATATCAGAAATCAACAATACACTGATAGGTCAAAGGGGTAGAATAGAAGACATGGGAGGCAGAACTAGTGAGCTGGAATGCAAATCTCTCAATACCACTAATATAGAAGAGCAAAAACAAAAAAAGGTTAAAAAAAAATCTGAAGAAGGTCTAAGATTCATGTTTGACAACATGTAGAGAACAACTTAAGAATTATCAGCATTC
>NW_006408965.1:1177894-1192691 GCF_000296735.1 Chrysochloris asiatica
CTCCTTCAGTATCATTGGCTCTGGATCATATGCTATCTCTTGAAACGGTTCAACATCAACCACTTCCTTTTAGTACAGTGACTCTGTGTATTCTTCCCATCTTCTCTTGATGATTTCTGCATCATTCAATAATTTGCCCAGAGAATCTTTCAATAATGAAAGTCAAGGCTTGAAATTTTTCTTCAGTTCCCCCAGCTTGCAAAATGCTGAGCATGTTTTTCCGTTTTGGTTTTCTGATTCCAGATCTTTGCACATTTTGTTGTAATATTTGGCTTTATCATCTCAAGCTAATCTTTGATATTTTCTGTTCAGCTATTGGATTTCCTAATTTCTTCCATTTGCTGGAGAGCAAGTTTCAGGGTCTCTTCTGACATCGTTTTGAACATTTCCGTTTTCCTTGCCTTCTCAATGACTTTTTGCTTTCTTCATGTATGATGTTTTTGATGTCCTCTCACAACTCTTCTGGTCTTTACTGTTTAATGTATAAAATATGTTCTTCAGATGATCTCTAAATTCAGATGGGATATATTCAAGGTCATATATTGAACAAATCATTAGTTTTGCAGAATTCTATCATGCATTCTCGAGCATCATTTCTATCATCAAGGCCATATTTTCCAACTACTGATCCTTCCTCTTTGCTCTTAACCTTTGCATTCCAATCACCAGTAATGATCAATACATCTTGATTGCATGTTTGTTCAATTTCAGATTGAAGAAGTTGGTAGGATTCTTCTATTTCATCCTCACTGGCTTTAGTGATTGGTGCATAAATTTGAATAATAATGGTATTAACTGGGCTTCCCTGTAGGCACATGGGTATTGTCATTTCACAGACATCATTGTACTTCATGACTAATCAGGATATTTTCTTTTTGACCATGAATGCAACACCATTCCTCTTCAATGTGTCATTCCCTGCATAGTAAACCAAGTGGTTGTCAGATTCAAAATGACCAATACCAGTCCAATTCAGCTCACTAATGCTTAGGATATCGATGTTTATTCATTCCATTTCATTTTTGACAACTTCTAATTTTCCCAGATTCATACTTGGTACATTTCATGTTCTGATTCTCAATGGATGTTTACAGCTGTTTCTCTTCATGTTGAGTTGTGCCCCATCAGCAAATAAAGGTCTGATGGGTTTGATCTCATGAGTTTAACACCATTTGCGTTATCACAATCAACCCTACTTTGAGGAGGCAGCTCTTCCCCAGTCATATTTTGAGTGTCTTCCAATTTGAGGGGCTCATTTTCCGGCACTCTACCTGACAGTGTTTTTCTGCTATTCATAAGGTTTTCAGTGAGTATTCAGAAATAGTTTGTCACTCATTTTTCCTAGTACGTCTTTTTCTGGAAGCTCATCTGAAACCTGTCCACCATGGGTGATCCTGCTAGTATTTAAAATACTGGTTGCATAGCTTTCAGAATCACAGCAATTCACAAGCCACCACAGTACGGCAAACTGACAGATGAGTGTCGGCCATTGGTTTTAAGTGTAAACTGTCACTTTAAATTTTGAGGATATCTGTGTGCATGTGTAGCAGAACCCTCCAGGGGTGGGGGTGGGGTGTCCATTCACTTATGCATCCACTCTAGTCATCAGAATGGAGGTACCCATAGAGTGAGAAACCAATGAGCAGATACCAAAAAAGGAATGTCCACACCAGTATCTCTGTGGTTCTGTCAGGCTTTTGTGGCTATTCTCATCCTCCCTCACTTAGTCTCTCCCAAGATAGCATCTCTTGGAGTAGCTGAGTGTCTTAAATTAGAAAGCAATGGATTTCTTGATTCTGTTACAAACTCCCCTAGCTGTAAACCTTCCAATCTTCTGAGTATTCCTTTATATGTTATATGTTCAGAGTTCTGGCACCATCCCCTGAGCCTGCTTGGTCCGGTATTCTGTGTTGTTGGTGATTGAGTTACTCACTGCACCTCTACCTGATCCGCCATCTTAGAAATACCAATAAAGTAGAGGACAATAAATGCTGGTAAGGATGTGGAGCGATTTGGATGCTCCTGAATGGCTGGAGAGATTGCAAAATGGTCCAAACTCTCCTGAATTCAATATATGCTTCCTCAGAAGGTTGGAAATAGAAATACCTTATGATTCAGCAATTCCTCTACTTGGTATTTCCCCACAAGAAATACGAGACATAACATGAGTAGATCTATGCACACCAATGTTCATATCAGCATTATTTACAATAGCAAAAAGATAGAGACTGCCTAAGTGCCCATCAACTGAAGAATGGATAAACAAACTGTGGAACATACACACAATGGAATATTATGCTACCTTGAAGAATAGCAAGGAAACTGTTAGCTATCACATAACATGGATGGACCTTGAGGACATTATGTTGAGTAAAATTAGTCAGTAACAAAAGGAGAAATACTTCATAGGACCACTACTGTAAGAAGCTAAGAAAAATAAACCATACTAAAGAGTCATGGATTCTTTGCTGCTTACCAGGATGAGGGATGTTGGGTGAGGGAAGGGAGGGGAAGGTGGAGCACAGGGTAGAGAATAGACACAGGATAGTTTAGGTGCTAGTTAGGGGGGTAATACACAAAAAGGGGGAGAGGAATGGAAGAACAAGTTGGATAGGAAAACAACTAGGGCAGTTTGCATGGGCCTAGTAGGACACAGGTAAATAATGATGTATGCACAACCTTGGAACAATAGGTCTCTGGGATATAGGGACTGACACATGGTTGGAATGGAAAAAAGTGGGGAAATAGTGTTAAGATGCTTGGCTGTCTTTTGAATCTTGGTTTCCCTGGCATACCATTATAAAATAGACACTTGAGGGGGAGAGAAAAGAATAGCCAGAAACATCATCATAAAAAGATTGTAAGCTCATCTTCTGCCTACAACTGATTGGAATACCTAAAGTGAGTCTACAACGTGCCCAGTGAAGGAGGCTTCCTGCGGAGCCTCTGCATTACATAAAACTACAGGTGGAATCCTAAACCCCATCCAGAATCTTCTGAGGGAGGAAATTTCCACTTGAAAGTGCAAGCAGACCAACCTGGAGCAGCTAGAAGAACACAAAATTCTTCTTGAAAGAAAGACTGACAGGAAAGACACAAAACAATAATGGCAGTCTGACTGATTATTACAAGATCAAGCAAGTTGCTTGCCCAGGAGACATCAAGGCAAGTGGTTGTGTCCCCTCAGGGCAAACCCCCTTCTAAGACTAAGACTCATTGGGAATACATGAGCAGACATGAGGTCTGATTGGTGACCACGTTCATCACAGATAAGGGAAGGTGAGGGAAAAACAGCAATGTAGCTGCAAGCTAAACACTACAACATACAATAGACTCCTGTGAACCCAGGTGGAGACCTTGTTGGCCAGCAGTGTGGCAAGACTTGGGGACTCTTGGGCCCAGAGTCAGTGACACAGCCACAGAGGACATGAGTGGAAAGTGAAGTGTCCAGGTGATAAGAAGAGAGGGCATATGCATAAGAACACCCACACTTGCAGTTAATACCCACTTCACCTGGCTTCAATGACTGAATGATCAGAGCTTAACGAAAAGAAGAAAGAAGAGGAAAAAAAGAGTAATCTGATACAATTTAATGAAGTTGACCTACACCTATGGATGCAGTAGCTCAAAGGAGTTAACAAATCTTTATAGTGAGGATCATTCCCACCCCCTCCATACACAGAGTAGACAGGGTTGGGCAAATTGGGCATTGGGTACTCAAAATGGGGGGGGGGGCAGTACAAAGGAAAAAAGTGACTAAGTGACTGGCTTACAAGCTTTCATGAGGGAGCCTAGATCCAGAGGGCATGACGGAAGGTAGAATCTCCACTGTGTAGTATCCAATCTGTCTGGGCAGGGCTGATGAAAGGAAATGGGGATAGGTCTCTTGTGGTGCAATGCTGAATAATTTTTATCAGAACTGACTGTCAGGGTTGGAAATGTAACAGTAGACATTTTTTAGTAAAAGAAGGGGAGTGATTGACTTTGAAGTCCAGGAGCAGAGGCCCCTGGGACCATCAAAGGAGAAGAGCAGAGTACGGGACCCTATCCAGAGAAGCAGTGATGCCAGAGATGGAGGCAGACACAATGACCTGGAGAGATGGAGCAGCTGGGGACTCAAAACCCAGAGAGGGAGAGGGGCTGTTTGCTGACAACCAGGGGCAGGCTTGCAGGGTATAGCTTTTGGTTGGTTGATGATGCAGGGAAGGGATTGTAACCATGGCAATGAAACAATATACAATAGGATGAATATAAAGCTAATGTTCTCACATATAAGCTATCATATAATTCGCAATAAAACATTTAAAAATGAATAAATAAAGTTTACATTTTACCCCAATAAGTATGATTCTGAGAAAACACAATTGAGAACTAATAGCATACTTATTAAAACAACAAAAAGAGGGCATCTATTTCCATTTAATATTGTTTATATTTGCTGTTTCCTTTTAATTATATTACTAGGTCTGTGGTAATTGTTGGGATGATTGCAGATAATAATGAATCATCAGTATCAGAAAGGTCAATTTAACATCTCAGTTACTTGTTTTGTATTAAATGGTGCTTAACTGACAAAGATATATGTTCACAATCATTTCAGTGCATTTAAATTTTGGATTGGACTTCAGTAAAGAGCTATGTAAAATATCTTTATTATTAAGTAGTTAGACTACAAATGACATAACTGCATCATTGGTAACAGAGAAATATAGTGATCTGTTTACTGTGAACCTAAAATATAGTTATTTTGGATTTAGTTTCAGATTGGATTTGATGCCAATAATTGGGTTATGATTATTTCATTTTATTAGCATACACTTTGACATTGTTTCCAGTTGTTGGGACTAGACAGTTTATTTTCACATACATTCACTAGTATCAGCATTTTAACAACTAATGTCTATAACATAGACAGTACAAAAATGAAAGAGAGCATGCATTTTACATCTGGGTTAGTTAGACATTGAATATTTTATAATCTCTTTGGAATAGTTACAACCAACTGTTTGTTTGATTTCTTCTTTGCTTATGCAAATAGCTATACAAATATTTGTAAAATTAAGTTGGCTTAAGTCAAGCCAGATACAGAAGAGGCCACGGAACGTAGGATATCATTGCTGATGCCCGATGGATCTTGGCGAAAAACAGACAATATCAGAAAGATGTTTATCTATGCTTTATTGACTATGCAAAGGCTTTCGATTGTATGGATCCATGACAAGCTATGGACAATATTGAGAAGTATGAGTATTCTGGAACACTTAATTGTGCTCATGAGGAATCTGTACCTGGACCAAGAGGCAGTTGTTTGAACAGAACATGGGAACACTGAATGGTTTAAAATTGAAAAGGTGTGTGACAAGGTTGTATTCTTTAACCATACTTATTCAACCTATAGGCTGAGCAAATAATCCAAGAAACTGGGTTATAGGAAGAAAAATGTGGCATCAGGATTGGAGGAAGACTCATTAACAGCCTGAGATATGCAGATGACATAACCTTGCTTACTGAAAGTGAAGAGGTCTTAAAACATTTACTGATGAAAATAAAATACCACAGCATTAGGTATTGATTACATCTCAATGTAAAGAATACAAAAATCCTCACCACTGGACCAATAGACAACGTTCTTATCAACAGAGAAAAGACTGAAGTTGTCAAGGACTTCATTCTTCTTGGATCAATTATCAACACTCACAGAAGCAGCAGTCAAGAAATCAAAGGACATATTGCATTAGGCAAAACTGCTGCATAAGACCTTTTTAAAGTTTTGAAGAGCAAAGATGTCAGCTTGAGGACTAAGGTGTGCCTGACCCAAGCCATGGTGTTTTCAATAACCTCATGTGCATGTGAAAACTGGACAGTGAATAAAGAAGACTGTAGAAGAATTGATACTTCTGAGTTATTGTGTTGGAGGAGAATATTGAAAGTGCCATGGGCTGCCAAAAGAACCAATAGATCCATTTTGGAAGAAGTGCACCCAGAGTGCTCCTTAGAGGCCAAGATGGCCAAACTTTGTCTCTCATACTTTGGACATATTTTCAGGACGGACCAGTTGCTGGAGAAGGATATCATGTTTGGCAAGGAGGTGGGTTGGAGAGAAAAAGGAAGACCCCCAATGAGATGGATTGGCCAAGTTGCAGCATTGGTGGACTTAAGTGTGGCAACGCTAGTGAGGTTGGCCCAGGATTCAGAAGTGTTTCGTTCTGCTGTGCATGAGGTCTCTATGACTTGTACCGACTCAATGGCACCTAAACACAAGTCAATTTTGAGATTCTATTTTATATTTCATAGCAGTACTTCAAATGAGTAAAGGCCTTTGTAATCTGCAAAATAATAGTTAGAAATGACCATTTGATAGCAGTGAATTCCAGATTGAATGAGATCAAAATGTTTCTCCCTTTTTGAAGACAAAAATATACATTACAAATATCATCACTATCACAAGATATCTGGAAAATTCCAGAGCATAATGTGATGCTATTGTTTAATGCACTGAACTGCAAAGTTGTCTTGAATCTAAAGGTCGGTGGTTCAAGCTCTCCAGTCACTCATCAGAAACCCTACATAGGTTCACTATGGGTCGGACCTGACTTGATAGCACTTTACAACAAACAACAACATACATATGCCAATCTATGCTGTTTGTGTTGCTGTTGTTAAGTGCTGTCTTATCAGCATTGATTCTTACAACCCTATATAGGGTTTCTGAGCTTGTAAGTCTTTGGTGGTAATGGTGGTGGTGTGCCATGGAGTCGGTTCTGACTCATAACAACCATGTACAGGGTTTCCAAGGCTGTAAATTATTACAGGAGCAGAAAGTCTTATCTTTCCGATGCAGAAAAGCTGGTAGTTCCAAACTGCTAATCTTTTGGTTCGTAGCCGATTCATAACCACTACACTAAAGAAGCAAATATAAGAGTAATAAAAAGGAACAAGTAACTGTGTTTTGTAAAATCATAGCATATTCATTAATACAATTCTGCTTATGTTCAACAGCTTCTAAACACTTCTCTTCTCTAACCTCTTAAGCTCTTTTCTATTACTGAACCACATCAGGTCAAAAGTAAATACAGAAATGGCTGCAAGCATACATCGACAGAGTACTTCCAGAGGTTCAAGCCAGATTCAGAAGAGGACATGGAATAAGGGATATCTTTGCTGATGTAAGATGGATCTTAGCTGAGAGCAGAGACTACCAGAATGATGTCTACCTGTGCTTTATTGACTACACAAAGGCTTTAAATTGTGTGGATCATGACAAGCTGTGGACAACATTGCAAATTATAAGTACTTTGGGACACTTAATTGTGCTCATGAAGAACCTGTACATAGACTAAGAGGCAGTTATTCGAACAGAACATGACAACACTGAGTGGTTTAATATTAAGAAAGGTGTATGACGGGATTGTATTCTTTCACCATACTTATTTAACCTTTATGCTGAGCAAGTAATCTGAGAAGCTGGGTTATATGAAGAGACACGTGGCATCAGGATTGGAGGAAGAATCATAGCAACCTGCAATATGCAGATGATACCAGCTTGCTTACTGAAAGTGAAGGGGACTTAAAATACTTACTGATGAAGATCAAAGACCCCAGCCTTACTTATGGATTGTATCTCAGTGTAAAGAAAACAAAAGTCCTTACCACTGGACCAATAAACAAAATTCTTAACAATTGAGAAATTATTGAAATTGTCAAAGACTTCATTCTTCTTGGATCAACCATTAACACTCATGGAAGCAGCAGTCAAGAAATTTAGCGACGTATTGCATTAGTCAAATCTGCTACACAAGACCTTTTTAAAGTGTTGAAGAGCAAAGATGTCAGCTTGAGGACTAAGGTTCATCTGTCCCAAGCCATGATGTTTTCAAAAACCTCTTATGCATGCGAAAGTTGAACAGGGAATAAGGAAGATTGTAGAAGAATTGATGTATTTGAGTTATGATGTTGGAGGAAAATATCGAAAGTACCATGGGTTGCCAAAAGAACAAACAGATCTGTTTTAGAGGAAGCACAGCCAGAGTGCTTCTTGGAAGCCAGGATGGTGAGACTTCATTGCTCACATTTATGGTACATTATCAGTAGGGACCCGTCACTGGAGAAGAATAATGTTTGGCAATGTAGAGGGTCAAAGAAAAAGAGGCAGATCCATAACAAGATGGACTGGCAAATTGACAGCATCAATGGACTCAAGCATGGCAACAATTGTGAGGTTGGCCCAGGACCAGGCAGTTTCATTTTGTCTGCATAGAGCTGCTATGATTCGGTACTGACTCGATGGCACCTAACAACATACAAGAACAATTAATAACAGATAGAGTTCTGGTGTGGCACTGTATGATAAGCACTGGACTGCAAACCACACGGTTGGCAAGTGGAGCTCACCAGATGCTCAGTGGGAGAAAGAGGAGTTTTTCTGCTACTGTATGGATTTACAGTTGCTGAAACCCTAAGCAAATTCCCTATGAGATGGAACTGAATACATGGCAAATAACATCAACAGCATTTTATATGAAACCTGAACTACTCTGCTACACTTGTTACTACACACACACACACACACATACACACACAAATATTATTTTCCATTAGTGACAATGTGGTGGTGGTGTGCCATGGAGTTGGTTCTGACTCACAGCAACCCTGCATAGTGTTCACAAGGCAGTGAAGCTTTACAGGAGCAGAAAGTCTCATCTTTTTTTCCACGTAACAAATGATAGTTTCAAACTGCTGACCTTGAGTTTAGCAGAGTGTCTCATAATCAGTACGTTACCAGAGATCCTTCTGCTACCAGAACTGAGGTAGCATCGTGGTTACAAGTCGGGCTGCTAATCTCATATCAGCAGTTCATAACTACCAGAGCAAAAGAAAGATGAGGGGTTCTGCTCCCATAAAGATTTACAGCCTGGGAAACCCATGCAGTATCGCTGTAACTGGAACTGACTCTACCACACATAATCCCCACCACTGGTGGCAATGTAAGATACGTACTGAACTGCTAACCATAAGGTTGGCAGTTTAAACCCACCAGTTGCTCCGAGGGAGAAAGATGAAGCTTTGTGCTCCAGAAAAGATTTACAACCTTAGAAACATTACAGAAGGTCGCTGTGTAGTAATTAATTTGATGACAGTTGGTTTGGCTTGGTTGTTTATGTTGCTGTTGTTAAGTGCCAAGTTGATCTGGACTCACAGCGACCCTATATAGTTTTCAAGGAGCAGCTCATGAGTTTGAATGGCTGACTCTGGAGTTAGCTATCCAGTGGTTCTCCTGCAGCGTCACACAAGAACTCCCGGTTGTTTATACAGGATGTCAAAATCCCACGAAGAAATTTAAATAGTCTTCTACTATGCTTTTTTTTTTGAGTTGTCTATTTTTCAAACCACAAAAACATGTGTTTGATGTGATTAGCTATTGCCTTGAAGTGCAGATATTAGAGGGGCTAATGGTTTTAGCATCATAGTATAACTTCAATCAGGATAGGAGTTTTTGAAACTTATTGAAAGTATGTTTTGGGGTTTTTGGGGGGATGCGGTTTGCATTATCATTGTTTCTTTTTATCTTAGGAGAAACTCTTTGATGTTTAGATATTCAAAGTTAAGATATGATACAGATGAAAGTCGAAAAGATTATAAGAGAAAGAAGAAAAGTAGTTACCTGGTACACAAAGTATATAGGCTTTTGGATAAAAGAAGAAATGGGCCCATCTTTTAATTCTACAAACCACTATTTTATATACTTCCATTGGTGAAGGGAGGCCATTTGAGGTTCCAGTAGGTAGGACCTTACTGCCCAGCAGACAGACATCCTTGAATGTATAATAGATTCCCTAAATTCTTAAATGATATCCTGGTGTGTAATTCTCACTGCCTCCTTACATTGTTTAAACTCAGCAGAGAGCATGAATACCTCAGGAATAAAACAATTGGATTCATTATTCAAAGCTGTATGTTCAAACGTGTATGTTGGTCATATCAAGAAATCAATTATTTAGTGATTGCTCACATTGCAGACTACTGTTTCTACAGCATAACAGTCAAAGTGAATACTCTTACTTATTTATTAATTTTTCTAGAACAAATGCTTTATGGTAACTAAGTTGCTAATTTTGCTGTGCAAAAGTGGCAAAATGTGTAAGTTGAAACCACATATCTGATCATTTTTATCAAAGTTAATTATTTATTTGGACTATTAGACACAGGAAGAGGATTCAATAAATTGTTTTGGATTAAACAAATAATTCAAGATAAAGTAATATCTTTTTTCTCCACTAGTTTCTTCTTCCTTTAACCTGGATTTCATAGGAACTTAACTAAAGCAGTTTTTGTTTTTTTTCATTTGCTTAATGTAAATATATCTCTTATATTTATTAAGCAAAGGTGCTGCTTTTAGCAGAACTAAATCTAAAAGGCAAATTAACAATTTAGGTTTTGCAATAGAAATGACTGATTAGAAACTCAGCTTACACAATTTTTCAGTACTACAATCTTGGTATATGATGCCAACAATAACAAATTTGCTCCAATAATATGGGCGTGTTAAAAGAATAAATGTATGTGAAGCACGTAAAACATTGCCTGAGACATTGAAAATGTTAGCTCTTACAATCAACCCAGTAGTCTAAAGCTGAACTTTTCTCTTGTACTGTAGCTAGCTTCCCTACTCTTGACTAGATGATTTCTTGATTGTGTGTGAGGGAATTTAAGAGCTTAAATTAAAAGATATAAGGAGAACAAACATGATTTTCATTTAAATAAGAACAAATTAATCCTTCACAATGCTGAGATACACCTATTATTACTCCCCAGGCTTATCCATCATCAGTAGTTTGTAGCTAGTTTTTCCTTACCCTAGAGTAAAGCTGAAGGCACTTCCTTTATTTTTATTTTTTTTTAACAAACTAGACATTAATTAAGGTAAACAAGGGACTAGAGTGTATAATTGACATTGTAAAGTATAAAGAATGTTACAAATAGCACTGAGCTTACTAATAAAGAAAAGAAAAAGATAATGCCCCTTCCTGAAAGTTAAGCTAGAAGATCTCTTTTTGAAGAAATGTAATTAAAGTTATAATAGGAACAAAAAAATAATTAATGAAAGTCTATTCTGCATTTCAATCCATTTGCTACACAGAATGGGGAGAGTTTAAGGGTAACCCTGGCTCATGTTCTCAGAAGTTATACAGAGATGGTAACATCGACTCAAGCTGATACCTTGATTTTTCTCCAATAATTCAACCTTTCCATTGTATTTTTCCATGTCCTCAATTGATAATCCACTAGTAATGTTTTCCTTTCTAATTTTCTATCTTCCACTCCAATATCAGTTCATTTGTCTAACTCTCAAATCTTTGAGTATTCTTTTGATTTCTTCCTTAAGTCCCATACCCAGTAAGCTTCTAGACATTTCATTTTAATTTATAATAGTTCTAAAATAAGGATTTTTTGATACATCCCCATATGGAATAGTATTATAGTTCAAACGTTAGCCTCAAGAATTAAATGACCTGTGTATAAATCCCATTTAGACTATGTAATGTTAGACAAGTTCCTCATTTGTGATCTAAGCATGAAAACATTACATATCTCAAATAGTTTAAAATATTGATGTTTTAATGCATGTAAGAAGTTTGACAAAATACATGATACCTATTATTGTTTCTGTTACTACTATTCTAATAGTTTCCATTGCCAGTACTCTGATCAGGTCTGTACTGCTTCCTTCCTACATTGCTGTAATAATAATTTTACATCTGTCTCTCTCACTACTAATCATCATATATAAGATTGTCAGATTAATCTTCTGACTCTGTATTTTTTTTTTTTTTGCTAGATTACACTCTGCCACACATGCTCAAATTATTTATTTTGTTACTCTACACTTCCCATTTTGTTTTTAACTCACTAGCCCTTTCTTATTCTTTTCCTGTAAAATTGCCCTTCCCCTATACCTACTGTGGATGGCATAAGTGGTTAGGTGCTTTACTACTAACTAAAATGTTGGTGGTTTGAACACACAGAGATACCAAGAAAGGCCTGGTGATCTCTTCTGAAAAGGTCACAGACTTGGAAGTCCTATCAAGCACAGTTCTATTCTGATACACATGGGTTTGCCATGAGTCAGAATCTACTCAACTATAACTAAAAACAATAGCAACTCTAAAGAGTACACACTTCCTGTAATGCTACACAATTTCCCCCTTTTGAATTTGATTATATAATATTTTCTTCTTGGATTTTTGTAACCTTTGGCACTTAATAATATTTATTAATTATTTAAGTGCCACATCAAACAGCACATCTTTGAATTCAAAGTCAAAAGTGACCCTTCATTGCTTTCTTCAATATGTCTTACAAAACAGTCTATATTTCCTTAAGTTTACTTATACCTTTCCATGATGTAGCATACTGTAATTATTGTTGTCCTCTTATTGTCTCAATGATACCATTGTAAACATCAAAGGGTGGACTCTACGTACTCAGCACCATTTATTATCTATATCAGTGTTTCCTAGAATATAGAGAAGTGGCAAGAACAAGAATTTTATATGGTACACAGTTCAGACCTTAAACTAACTTTGAGGAGTACAATTTATAAAATGCTTTACTTTAAAAAAAATTCTGCTTACATAAGAAATATACCACAATTGATCATATATAAGATTGTCTTTAAAATCTATAAATACATATAAATTTTAAATGTGTACATATTTCAGGCTTAGAATCCTCAGAATTCAGTCACCTATAACCAACAGTATAATTATTTTTTCTGGTTAATAGATCATGATGATTCAACAATTTTACAGATGGTTTGGTGATTTGCTAAAAGTAATTGGAAGTGGTTTGGGAGTGACATTAGGTTAGCATATATGAGTCTCAGTTGTTGTTAGGTGCCATCAACTTGGTTCCAACTCTTAGTGACATAATGCACAACAGAAGGAAACTCTGCTAGGCCCTGTGCCATCCTCAGAATCATAATTACACATGAGCCCATTGCTGCTGCCACTGTGCCAGTTCATCTCATTGGGCTCTTCTTCTTTTAGCTGACCCTCCCTCTTACCAAGAATGGTGTCCTTTTTTAGGGATTGGACCCTCCTGTTAATATGTCTGAACTATGAAAGACAAAGTGTCCCAATCCTTGCCTCTAAAGAGCATTCTAGTTGAACTTCCTCCAACACAGATGTGTTTGTTCTTCTGGCAGTATGTTTAATATTTTTCTCCATTACCATAACTCAAATGCATCGTTTCTTCTATGCTCTTTCTTTTCATTGTCCAACTTCCACACATATATGAAGCTACTGAAAATACCATCACTTGGGTCAGGCACAGCTAAATTCCCAAACTAACATCTTTCCCCTTTAATACTTTAAAGAAGTCTTGTGCAGCAGATTTGTCCAATAAAGTATGTCATTTTATTTCTTGACAGTTGCTTCCTTGAGTATGAATAGTGGATCCAAACAAAATGAAGTCTTTGACAACTTCACTCTCTTCTACATTTATCATGATATTATTTCTTGGACATTTTTCTCCTTACATTGAGATGCAACCCATAATGAAGGTTGTGATATTTTCAACAGCCTATGTGAATGTGAGTTGGACAGTGAATAAGGGCATCTGTAGAAGAATTCATGCATTTGAGTTATGGTGTTGGAGCTGAAGTAAAATATTGCATACTTTTGAATCGGCTGGGCCAGACTTGGAGGCCCGAGCTGACATCCTGAGCAAGACCAAGTGGCAAGACAAAACAGGGGGAGCAGAAACAACATGGAAAAATGCCATGGGGACCTTGGGACAAAGGTAGACAATATACTTTGTCAGTTTTGCTTTAGAGGGAGAGCCTGAACTGAGTGGCCACTCCCCACCTTCACCACTGGTGGGTTCTTCTGCCACACACATGCTTAGATACTCAGCCCAAGCAGAGGATCTGAATTTTTCTTTTCTGTTTCTTTTTTGTTCTGATTTATATCATGGGAAAGAGAAGGAGAGGGCTGAAGGGAGGGAAAGAGAGTTTAAAGGCAAAGCAGGCCAAAGGTTGGATTGGAGCCTGAGGTATAGCATAACACCAACACTGGCAACTTGGAATCTCTCGGGCAGCTTTGAAGGCAGGAACTTGAAGAGAGGTCATTAAAGTCATGCTCATATTAAGCTATAGATTTTTTATTTTTATCTTTTTCCCTTTTTTTCTTCACCCTCTTCTCCCTTCTCTTTGATTAGAGACTGCAGTGTTCAGTCTTGTTTTTATTAGTGCTACTTTTTAGTCTTTTTTTTTTTCTTTCTTCTTTCTCTTCTCCCTTCTCTTTGATTAGAGACTGCAGTGTTCAGTCTTGTTTTTATTAGTGCTACTTTTTAGTCTTTTTTTTTTCTTTCTTCTTTCTCTCATCCCACCCCCCCGGTGTTGTTTTGCTGTTATATGCCCCCCTTCTGCCTCCCTATATTACACAAGAAGAGTCAGCAACTGCTGCCATATAGACAAGCTACAATCACAATCATACTCTATAAAACACCAAAACCCAGGCAAGAACCAATACCAACTGCCATATGCAAGGAAAACAGACAACACCTGTGAAAGTTACTCTGAGTTAAGCAATAAGAAGAGTGAAAAGGGAAGCCCACATCCTGATCAAATCTTCTTAGAAGCAATTAGAAAGCATAAAGAATTACCAAAACACATACTCAATTAAGTATTAAGGCCACAGAGAAACATTAAGCATGTCCAAGAAGCAAAAGCAGATGACCATATCATCACATGTCCAGAAGAAAAGATAAAATATCTGAGACAAATGACCTAGAAGTA
>NW_006408965.1:1196631-1197932 GCF_000296735.1 Chrysochloris asiatica
TTGGAAATGTAAGGGTAGACGTTTTATAGCAAGGAGGGGAGTGATTAACTTTATAGTCTAGGAGCAGAGGTCACTAGGACCATCAACAGAGAAGAGCAGAGAGTGGAACCCTACCCAGAGAAGCAGTGATACCTGAGATGGAGACAGAGAAGATGAGGTGGAGCGATGGAGCAGCTGGGGACTTTAGATCCAGAGAGGGAGAGCAACTGCGTGCTGAAGACTGGGGGCGGGGGGAGGAGTGTAGGGGGCAGGCTTAAAGGGTATACCCTTTGGTTGGTTGATGATGCATGGAGGGGATTGTAACTACGGCAATGAAACAATATATGATAAAATGAATGTAAAACTAATGTTCTTCCATGTAAACTATCATATAATTGACAATAAAACATTAAAAACAACAACATATCTGTGTGGGAGGAAGTTCCGCCAGAATACTCTTTGGAAGTCAGGATGATCAGACTTCATCTCTCATACTTAGGACATATTGTCAGGAGGGATGAGTTTCAGGAATTGGGTATCATGTTTAGTTACAGTGGACTGTTGGAGAAAAAAAGAAGATGCCCATTGAGGTGAATTGGCACAGTGGCAGCAGCAATAGATTCAGTCATAGCAAAGATTGTGAGGTCAGCACAGGCCTGGTCATTGTTTCATTCTGTTGTGCATAGGGTTGCTGTAAGTTGGTACTGACTCAATGGCACTGAAAAGAAGAAGAATGTAAATGTTTACTTTTTCTGTATTGACTATGTAAAGGCTTTTTGATAGTGTAGATCATGACAAACTGTGGATAACATTGTGAAGAATGATTATTCTAGAATATTTTATTTTGCTCATCAGGAACCTATAAATAGGAGAATAGGAAGTGATTTTTAATAGAACAAGGGATCCTGATTGTTTTTGAATAGAGAAATATGTGCCCTAGTGGTATTTTCATTCACCATACTAAATCAGTCTGTGTGCTCAGCAAATAATCCAAGAAGGTGGATTATACCAAGAACAGCATGACATCCAGATTGGAGAAAGACTCATAACAACCTATGATATACAGATGATTCACCCTTGCATGCCTAAATGGAAGATTTAAAACAATTAATGATTGAGATCAAAGAACACAGCCTTCAGTATGGATTGCAACTCAATGTAAAGAAAGCAAAAATCCTCATAACTGGACCAATACATTTCAAAATTACATATGGAGAAATAATTGCAGTTGATTCCAATAATGACAATGCATTATAATTTGACATAACTCTACCAAGTGGAATCACATGGCATTCATAAAAATAAGTGTCTGTCCTAGCTTG
>NW_006408965.1:1198442-1200169 GCF_000296735.1 Chrysochloris asiatica
GTGAGGAGGGGAACATAGAATCCCCGTTGAATAGTTTTCATCTCGTTTAGATGGTCTGGTGAAAGGGGATGGGATAGGATTCTTTTGATTCAATAGTGAGTAATTATTATCATGTCAATTTCAGTTGTCACAACTGTAAAGGTAGAAGTTGGGTAACAAAAATG
Source organism: Chrysochloris asiatica (assembly GCF_000296735.1). Taxonomy (NCBI): domain Eukaryota; kingdom Metazoa; phylum Chordata; class Mammalia; order Afrosoricida; family Chrysochloridae; genus Chrysochloris; species Chrysochloris asiatica. Next base: position 1,198,607 of record NW_006408965.1, read on the forward strand.
GGAGAGTAGTTAATCTTCTATTCCAGGAACAGAGGACGCTAGGACCATCAAGAGGGAAGAGCACGAACAGAACATGTGATCCTAACCAGAGAAGCATCAATACCAGAGACGAAGACAAAGATATTGACCTGGAAAGATAAAGCAGCTGAGGATTCTAGACTCATGAAAAGAGAAAGGCTTTGTGGTGGTGGGTAGGGGGCTGGTTTGAAAAATGTGTCCATTGATTGTTTAAACAGTTTTCTGGATGTTATTGTGCACATCAAATAAATAAATAGATTAAAGTGTCTGAAGATAAGAGAGGAATCCTGGTCATGTAATGGGTTACAATTGGTCTACTAACTTCAAGGTTACATGGTCAAACCTGGTATCCATGTCATTGAAGAAATATGGTACTGTTTAATCCTGTAAAGATTCACAATGTCAGAAACCCAAACAGGCAGTTCTACTCCATCCTATAGAGTCACTATGAGTTAGAGTCAACCTGATGGCAATAGGTACTATAAAAGATGTTTTCAAGCTCCTTTGGAAAACATACTGCATTTTGGCTTCTCTGCGACCATTTCTTGCAGCTGTGTAGCTTTTAGGAAAGGTGTTCTTTGTCTTTGGATGCCTTGTTGTTGTTGTTAAATGCCATTGAGTTGGTTCTGACTCATAGAGACCCTGTATAGATTTTCCAAGGACTGGCTGGTGATCTTGAACCGACAACCTTGTGGTTCAAACTGACTTTGCAGTCCAGCGCATTAGCTCACAGTGCCAAACCAGGACTCCTTTGGATGCCTGAAGAGGTTAATCAATGATGTTGGGACAACAGCTAAAAATAATAATTTACGAAAGAGGATGATTTGGGTTCTGAGAAGTGTCTCTGTGTAAACATCTAAAAGTGTGTACAGTACTTCAGATAACATTTTTTTTTTTTACCTAAATATTAGCAATGCCATTCAAACCTCAAGAACAAAGAGACCAATGTGAAACCACCTTCTACTTCTAGACATAAATTTAAGCATCAACATAAGTAACACAATCAAAAGTGTCTTTGAACTTGGGTTTTGAATTGCTTTCTTTAATGTTATTTATCCCAAAAAGGTCTTTCAAAAGGAGAAAAATTTCCACAGAACAGCTCAGATTTGTCCCTGTATTTGTCATCATCTCTTCTATCGAATGAATAAGTCAGCTTTTGTTCATCATGAAAGCATTATGGTGCACACTTGCATTACAGCAGATCATGCTCTACAGTGATCTGTGATGCTAAAGTAAACTATGAGTCCTTTGCTAAAGTATTTTATTCCTGATCGTTTTAGCAGTATTTAAAGAACCATTCAATACCTTGCCACCCCTTTTACCTTGTTGTTGTTGTTTGTTAGGTGCCATCAAGTTGGTAACAACCCATAGCAACCCCGTGCACAGCAGAACAAAACACTGCCTGATCCTACGTCAACCTCACTACTGTTGTGACGCTTGAGTCCTTTGAGGGTGCCACTGGCCAGTCCATCTCACTGGGGGTCTTTCTCTTTCAATATTGAAACTTTCAATATTGAAAGTTGAGACTTGAATTTTTTCTTCAGT
>NW_006408965.1:1202474-1203252 GCF_000296735.1 Chrysochloris asiatica
AGAAATGTTCACATTCACTAGCCATTAGAGAGTTGCAAATCAAAATCTCATACCAACGATAATAGCAAAGATCAACAAAGTAGAGAACAATAAATTCTGATGGGGATGTGAAGAATCTGGGATACTCCTGCATTGCTAGTGGGACTGCAAAATAGTCCAACTACTCTGGAAAGTAATATGGCACTTCCTCAGCAGATTGGAAATAGAAATACCTTATTGTTGTTTTTGTTGTCAGGTGCCATCAAGTTGGAACTGACTCATAGCGACTCCATACACAGCAGAATGAAACCATGTCCGATCCTGGGCTAACCTCACTACCACTGCCACACTTGCCACCATCAATGACACCAACTGGCAGATCCATCTTGTTGGGGTCTTCCTCTTTTTCTCTGATCCTCCATCTTACCAAGCATGACATCCTTCTCCAGTGCCTGTTCTCTCCTGATTATATGTCCAAAGTATGAGAGACAAAGCTTAGCCATCCTGGCCTCCAACAAGCACTCTGGCTGCACTTCTTTCAAAACAGATCTATTGGTTCTTTTGGCAGTCAATGGCACTTTTAGTATTCTCTTCCAACACCACAACTCAAAGGCAGCAATTCTTCTACGATCTTCCGTATTCACTATCTAGCTTTCGTATCCATATGAGGTTATTGAAATTACCATGGCTTGGGTTAGGCGCAACTTAGTCCTCAAGCTGACATCTCTGCTCTTCAACACTTTCAAAAGTTCCTGTGCAGCAGATTTGCCCAATGCAATATGTCGTCTGATCTCTTGAC
>NW_006408965.1:1207893-1210326 GCF_000296735.1 Chrysochloris asiatica
TGGCTTTAGTGGTTGGTGTGTCAAATTGAATAATCATGGTTTTAACTGGGCTTCACTGTAGATGCATGGACATTATCCTATCACAGTCAGCATTGTACCCCATGACTGATTTGGCTATGTTCTTTTTAACGATGAATGCCACACCATTCCTTTTCAATTTGTCACTTCCAGCATAGTAAACCATGTGGTCATCATATTCAAAATGGCCAATACCAGTCCATTTCAGCTCAGTAATGCCTAAGATATTGATGTTTATGAGGCCCATTTTATATTTGATAACTTCCAATTTTCCCAGTTTCATACTTTGTACATTCCATGTTCTGATTTTCAATGGATGTTTACAGCTCTTTCTCTTCCTTTTGAGTTGTGCCCCATCAGCAAATGAAGGTCCCATGGGCTTTTCTCCCACAGGATTTACTCCATTCACATTATCATGGTTAACTCTACTTTGAGGCAGCAGCTCTTCCCTCCTCAAGTTTAGGTGCATTCCAACCTGAAAAGCTCATTTTCTGACGCTCTATTTGACAGTATTTCTCTGTTATTCATAAGGTTTTCAGTGACTAAATATTTGGAAGTGGTTCATCACTCTTTCTTCCTAGTCTGTCTTTGTCTGGAAGTTCATCTGAAACCTATCCATCATGGGTGACCCTGCTGGTATTTATAATACTGGTGGTATAGCTTTCAGAATCACAGCAACTCACAAACCACCACAGTACACAAACTGACAGATGAATGGTAGCCTTTTACCTCAGCTGCAAAGTTTATAATATTCAAGTATGCTTATTGTTCTAGACATTTCCTTCTGATTGATGCTTTCTACATGAAAACTTTGGCAGTGAAATAAAATTAACCTTTTACCTTAGCTGGTTAATTTTATTTCACTGCCAAATGTTTCATGTATAAATAAGCAGAAGGAAACATCAAGAACAATGAGCATACTTGTATATGATAAACTTTACAGTGAATGAAAAGGTTTTTAAATGTACAGCAAAATGCTTCTGTTTCTTCAGTAATGTCAAATTTTAAAAGTCCTACTTTTAGTAAGTTAATGAGTATATGATGGGAAAGCAAATGACATCAATAAGGAATCACATGTTTTCACATTAACGTTACTTTTAAGAGAAATGTCCATTTCCCTCCAAAACATGTGTTTAACCAACATATTACTAGAGTTTCAGTTATAATACCATTTTTGATAATACAAAGAAGTTCAACAATTTTGTGGAAAAGGAAAATGAGCAATATTAGAATTTTTCCTCAAGGTTTTTAAAGTCTCTTTATACATTTAAGAAATAACAAGTTAATCCAATTGTTGTCATTAAGTGCTGTCCAGTTAATTCGAACTTGTAATGAGCCTGTATTGTGTTTCCAAGGAGTTTCTGGTGATTTTGAATCACCGATCTTTTGGTTAAAACTGACTTTGCTGTCCAGTGCTTTATCCTACAGTGCCACACCAGGATTCCTGTAAATCCAATTGTTGTTAAGTGCCATTGAGTCATTTCTGATTCATTACGACCCTGTATAGCATTTCTGAGGAGGAGCTGGTGAGTTTGAACCATCTTCCGTGCAGTTCAAACTAATCTTGCAGTCCAGTGCATATCCTACAGTACCACACTGCTATTACATATTAATTGGAGACATAAATTGTATGTGTGCAAATATTGGGAGTGTTGGATTAATGATCATTGTGATTAAGAATACTCGTTTACAACACAAAGAAAAGCATCAACCTATTTAGTTATAAAAGTGATAATATGTTATAAGTGGAATAATATTTTGAGCTATAGATCACATGCAGAATCTAGGGGTATGCTTGGGACATTTTAAATCCCCACTGTCTTTTACTACCCCACCCTCCATGCACATAGAGCAATCACTTAAATGTTAATGAGCTGAAATGAACTGGTATTGGCCATTTTTAATCAGATAATTATATAGTTTATTATGCAGGAGTAACAAATTTAAGTAGTATGGTGTAACATTCATTGTGAAGAACATTTTAAGATCTATCTTGAAGTACAGCATTATCTATGAGAAGAAAATATCCTTATGCCTATAAGGAACACCAATTAATATGAATATTACTGAAAATTACACATCAACCACTAATGCCAAAGAAAAGAGTCTTTTTTTTTTTTTAATCAAGTTGTGCAGTCTAAAATTTATGAAACATATAATCAGATGCATTGATAATTACTGGTGATTGGAATGTGAAAGTTGGAAACAACTGAAAGAATGATCACTATGGAAAAGCATGGCCTTAGTGAAAAAACAATGCATTAGACTTTATGATAGAATCTTATAAGACCAACAACTTCTTATTTGCAAAAATCAGTTTTTAAACAGCATAAGCAGCAACAATACACATGTATCTCACTTGATACAATACAAAAGAATCAAATTGACTACATCTATGGAAAGAGACAATGGAGA
>NW_006408965.1:1210666-1212541 GCF_000296735.1 Chrysochloris asiatica
AGGGAGGAATAAACTTGGCATTTCTCAATCTAAAAGAACTAAAAAAAAATAAATCCTTAATTACAATATTGAAGGATTCCATGGGCAAACAATTGAACAACACAAGAAACATAAAAAGAAAATGGAAGAAATAAAAGAGTCACTGTGCCAAAAAGAATTTGTCAATGTCCAACCATACAAAAAAAAACAAAAACAAAAACAAAAACAAAAAAACCACAAAAACTGATGTTACTGAAGGAAGAAGTCCAAGTTGCACTGAATCATTGGTACAAAACAAGGTTCCAGTAATTGCTCAAACACCAACTGAATTGTTACAGTGAACAGATGTAGCACTGCAAGTGCACACTGTCTATGGACTAAAATTTGAAAATCAGTTGGACAATTGACAGTGAGAGAGCTATATTAATGTACATTCCAAAGAAGAATGACCCAAGAGAGTCCATAAATTATAACATAACATCTTTAATATGACTTGCAAGTAAAATTTTGATGAAGATATTTTAAAATCCATTGTAGTAGTAGATCACCAGTGATCTACCAGAAATACAAGCCAGATCCAGAAGAGTACTCAGATTTGGGAGATTGTTGCTGTTATCAGATGAAACTTGATTGAAAGCAGAGAATAACAGAAAGATGAGTACCTGCATCTCATTAATTTTGTAAAGGAAGTTGTGTGAATCATAACAAAGTATGGATAGCATTGCAAATAATGGGAATTCCAGAACTCTTAATTATGCTCATGCAAAACCTGTACGTACACCAAGAATTAGTCTTTGAAACAACACAAGTTATACTGAATGATATAAAACCAGGAAAGGCATATTCAGGATTCTATCATTTCACAATATTGATTGAATCTATATGCTTAGCAAATTTTTTGAGAAGCTGGACTATATGCATAAGAACATGCCATCAGATTGAAGACTCATTTTTGTTAGGTGCCATCTAGTCGGTGCCAACCCTTAGAGACCTTATGCACAGCAGAACAAAAGTACTGCCTGATACTGGGCAAACGTCACTACTGTTGCCACGCTTGAGTCCATTGATGCTGCCAACTGGCCAATCTATCTCGTTGGGCATCTTCCTCTTTATCTCTGTACCAAACATGATATCCATCTCCAGTGACTGGTCCTTCCTGACAATATGTCCGAAGTACGAAAGACTATACAATCAAGAAACAATCAAGATGTTCTCTCCTGATACTATCAATCCTAATACAATCAAGATGACCTGTGAAGTTGATTTTCAGTAAATAATCCTTGTACAACTTTTTCCCATCTAGGATCTTCATAGCATCACAGAGCTTGGATAGATCTATTTTGGAAGAAGTACAGCCAGAATGTTCCTTGGAGGCCAGGATGGCTAAGCTTCGACTCTCATATTTTGGACATATTGTCAGGTGAGAACAGTCGCTGGAGAAGGATGTCATGCTGGGTAAGACGGAGGGTCAGAGAAATAAAAGAAGACCCCCAACGAGATGGGTCAGCCAGGTGGCATCATTAATGGCGTCAAGTGTGGCAATGGTGGTGGGGTTGGCCCAGGATCAGATATTGTTTCGTTCTGCTGTGCATGGGGTCGCAATGAGTTGGTTCCGACTCGATGGCACCTGACAACAACAACATGAGAGATGAAGTTTCATCATCTTGGCCTCTAAGGAGTACTCTGGCTGCACTTCATCCAAAACAGAGCTATTGGTTCTTTTGGCAGTCCATGGCACTTTTAGTATTCTCCTCCAACACCACAACTCAAAGGCATCAATTCTTCTACGGTCTTCCTTATCCACTACCCAGCTTTCTCTTGCATATGAAATTCTTGAAAATACCATGGCTTGGGTCAGGTGCACCTTAGTCCTCAAGCTGACATCTTTGCTCTTCA
>NW_006408965.1:1213463-1229936 GCF_000296735.1 Chrysochloris asiatica
TGTCTTCCAGATTTCTTGGCAGAGATGAGTGAGTGCTTTGTATGCCAACTCACTTTCTTGAAAGATTTCAATTTTTATTCCATCAATTCCTGGTGCCTTGTTCTTTGCCAATTCCTTCAATGCCTTTGGACTTCATCCTTCAGTATCATTGGCTATTGATCATATGCTACCTCTTGAAATGTTTGAACGTTAACCATTTCTCTTTTGGTACAGTGACTGTATTCCTTCAATCTTCTCTTGATGCTTTCTGTATCATTCAATAATTTGCCCAGAGAATCTTTCAATAATGAAAGTCGAGGCTTGAATTTTTTCTTCAGTTCCCCAACTTGAGAAATGCTGAGCGTGTTCTTCCTTTTTGGTTTTCTGATTCCAGATTGTTGCATATTTGGTTGTAATAATTGGCTTTATCTTCTCGAGCTGATCTTTGAAATTTTCTGTTCAGCTATTGGACCTCCTCATTTCTTTCATTTGCTTTAGCATCTCTAACCACCTGCAATATGCAAATGAAATCAGCTTGTTATCTGAAAGCAGAAGGGATTTGAAGTATTTATTGATAAAGATCAAAGACTACAGCAGTTTGTCTCAGTTACAACTCAACATAAAGAAAGCAAAAATGGACTAATAAGGAAAATAATGATAACGACAAATTAGAAAAATAATGATAAATGGAGAAAATAGTTAAACTGTTACAGATTTTACTTTACTTGGATCCACAATCAATTGTCTATGGAAGTAGCAGTGAAAAAATCAAATAACATATTGCATTGGGAAAATATGCCTCAAAAGATATTTTTAAAGTGTAAAAAGCAAAGTAGTCACGTTGAAGACTAAAGTGTGGTTACACAAGCCATGGTATTTTCAATGGCTTCATATGTACGTGAAAGCTGGGCAACAAATAAGAAAGAATAAAGAATAATTGATATCTTGCAATTATGACATTGGTGAAAAATATTAAATATGCCCTGGATAGTTAGAAGAATGATCAAGTCTGTGTTGGAAAAAGTACAACTAGAATACTTCATAGCAGGAAAGATATTGAGATTTAGTCCCGCTTATTTTGGTATGTTATAAGAAGGGACTAGTTCCTGGGAAGGACATCATGCTTGGTAAAATGTAGAGTCTCAGAAAAAGAGGAAGACACGCTATGCAATAGATTGCCACAGTGGCTGCAACAATGAGCTCAAGCATGGCAACAATTTTGAGGATGGTGCCATATGGGAATAGTTTCGTTCTCTTGTGCATAGGGTCACTCTAGGTAAGAGCCAACTCAGCCACTTTTAACAATTACAACAACAAAAATTATTGGCGGCATTTCCTCTAATATTTTTAGATCTTTGAGTGTGACACAGGAACTGAAATCAAATTGCTTTGTCCTTATATATATATTTTTCTGTTTATGGAGATTTAGGAGCATGGATATATGCAATAAAGCAGATTAAGGCATCATCAAAGCTTGTAAACTCTAAAGGTCAAACAACAAAAATAATGTCGATATTTAATAAATTGCAAATATATTATAACTTGAAAAAAAAATTAGGTCGGATAAGAGTAACTTGAGTGTATGGAGGCACTATTTGACCATGTGACAATCTACACCCTGAAGCTATTCTTTGGCATCACACAGATTTTGGAAAGAGTTTTCTGGTGAGCAATATAGTGATGGCAATTAAAGTGGAAACAATGGTCAAAGACATCTCTCTAAAAACCATAAACACAACATACAATGGCATATTATATTAGTCCAGTAGCAAAGGATCTAAATTATTTATGCCTTTTTTTTCCCCATACATAATTTTTAAGAAGGATTTTTAAGAATTAGTACTATTATTAAATGTCTTTGAGTTGGTTTCAGCTCATAAGGACCGTGTATTTGATTTCCGAGGAGCGGCTGGTAGGTTAGAACTGCTGACCTTGCATTTCTAACCAACCTTGTGGCCTAGTGTTTATTCTACAGTGGCAGACATCAAGCCCCTGCTTATGATGGTTTCTCTGCTGTTGGTTTTTGATCACTGAAACACTAGAAATTTTACTTTACTCAGAAAACTGACTTGGCTTAACAATAAAGGACATATATGCTTCCTCTACTTTTACAATACTTAGGGTCTCATTCATAACAATAAAAGCACTACAATTTTTGGTGGAAAAATACTAAGTAAAAAAATTAGGAATGAAAGAATTGTTGAACTTCAGAGTGTTATTCAGGAAAAGGCTAAATTATTGGAAGAATCTACATGTAAAATTACATCAGTGTTCTCAAACTACAGGAAGCTTGCTAATAGTTATATTCATTAATTTTATCTCCTTTGGTTCATTAATTTTATGTTGTTGACTTCAAAAATGACACTGTGTTTCCAGCTTGAAGATTATAAGTCTTTCTTTTCAATTTTTTCGTTATCACAACCAGTCCAAATTAGATTAAACTACATTCATGGCATATGAGCAAAACTGAGTAAATAACGTTTGCCTTTTATGAATGAACCAAAAGATTGTCAATTACAAATGAGGCACTAAAATTTTGTTTACAATGAAATACTTTGTTCTCATTTTAATGATGCTCAGATCAGGAGTATGAAGACTTCTATTTGATAACAATCATATTTGGATCAAATAAGACTGTCTGAATACCAAACCATAATAATATGGTCATGTTTCATGCATCAACATACTGGATAAGGTTAGATTAGACAAATCATTAGTCAAGAATGTATTTTCCTACAGATCGAGATCTTTTCAGTACACCATGTTGTTTTCTTCTCATCCTTTTCAAAACAGTAGATATCTATTGATGGAGAAAAATGGATATCACCCCTGTAAGACAATGACAGAAATAAGCTGTGGATATGTGTCTATGTCCAATCAGCAGCAACATGAATAGTAATATGTGGCACAGCTTGTATAATGAACTTCCCAGCATGCAGTCTGGAAAGGTATCCTCCAGTGTGTAGGCTGATTTATTTCCTCTGTCAAGGGCAGAACAGCCAGGACTTATCCTTCCCTACTCTACCTGCAAAAATACTGTCATCTCGGGAAGTAGTAATGGGATCTGTGAGTGTTGTACAGGGCATTGTTTTTGAACTCTCACTTATCAGAGTTCTTTTTAATTCTTTAACTGGAGCATTAAAGGGATCTTAAAAAGTAAAAATAGCAATATCTAGTGAAAACAACAACTATATTGCACTATTGCCTTGAACACAATAAATACTTAGAATGTTTAATAAAATCTTCTTTTCTGATGGTAAAAGTATAAAGAAAAAGAATGGAACCACTTCACATGTCTTTTAACAATTAGGTAGTAGGGATAAATGAAAAATAAGATTTGTGTATGCTTCTTAAACTCATTAAAGTCTTTACATTTAGTGTAGTAATTAATGTCAGTACAAAGATGCACCTATTAACTATATAATTTTCTTATTAATTTTATTAGATTTTTATTTAGAAATGTATTTTAATTTTTATAATATTACTTGAGTATATAAAAGCCTGTCTAATAGTAGCTATTTACTATCAAATGAAATATTTTATATATTTAAAAATTTGAAATTAAAATTTTAATACTAAATATTCTTCATATTTAGAGTTATTATCTCTAATTGTAATAATCACCAAATAATAAAATGTATTCTTCTGTTTGCTGAAATTGTAAAATGAAGTGAATAAACTTGACCAGGAAGTCTACTGCTAATATTTGCTCAAATTTGCTCTGTCATCAAATTTGTTTGATACTAAGTATTTTTATAAGTGTGTTACCTTGTTTTTATTCATAAAATTTTTTATTGAAGAAGATGCTTTTTTGTTGTTGTTTTTAGAAAATACATTTTATATTATGTATTCCTAGCATTTTGAATACTGTATTTTGAAGTGTTAGTAAAATTCTCTTGTGGGGAATTTGCAAGTGAAAATACCTTATAATCTGTTTCTAGATGAAAAGCATCTAAATATGCTGAAAAGCAAATCTGATGGAAACCAATGATTTTTTTTTTTTTTTTTTTTTTACAAAGTAAGAAAAGGCGGAGTCCAAAATTTTTCTTAATGCCCGAATCAAATATTATTCATCAAGCTTATATTTAAACAGACACTTTAAATAGAAGAAAATAGATGTTTCTTCTATCATGTATACTTTAGAAAAGTATAGTATTATCCATCACTTGTCTGGGATTTTGTTGGACTGTGCTGGTTTGTGTTATGTATTCAGTCTGTATTCTGAGCAAACTACCTGGATGCTGGACCAAATGAAAATGAATGCAATATTATAATTGTACAACAATTAATTAATAACCTGCAATATTTAGTTGACAAAACATTGCTTGCTGAAAGTGAAGAGGACTTGAAGCACTTACAGGTGAAGATCAAAGACTTTTTTTATATGGATTGCACCTCAAAATGAAAAAAAAAAAAAAATCTCACAACTGAACTAATAAGAAGCAGCACAATAAATAGAGAAAAGATTGAAGTTGTCAAGGATTTTATTTTAGTTGGCTCTACAGTCAAAGCCCATGGAAGCAGCAGTCAAGAAATCCAACAATATACTGTACTGGGTAAATCTGTTGCAAAACACCTTTTAAAAATGTTAAGTAATAAAGATGTCACTGAGAAGACTAAACTGAACTTGACCCAAGCCTTGGTATTTTTAACCACCTCATATACATGGAAAAGTTGGGAAATTATTTTTAAAATTCTTCTGAAGACTGAAGAAAAATTGATACATTTGAATTATAATGTTGGCAAAAAATTTGAATATACCTGGACTTCCAGGAGAGGGAACAAATCTGTGTTGGAAGAAGTACAGCAGAATCTATCTTAGAATTGAGGGTGGTTAAACTTCTTCTCATATACTTTGGACACATGATCAGTAGGTACCAAGCCCTGGATGCTTGATAAACTAGAGGCCAGTGAAAAAGAGGACACTCAATGAAATGGATAGACAGAGTGGACACAACAGTCGACTTGATTATAGAAATGATTTTGGTGGTTCAAGAGCCACTATAATTCAGAATTGTCTCAACAGGTCCTGAAAACAATGTATATTTAAACAAGTTTATAAATTTGTCCGTGTGTTTGTGTATATTCATGAATATATACATTGCATCTTTTGTTTCTAAAATTAGATCTGTAGCATCATAGATTCACAAGAAAGTAAAGTTTGTTTCCTAGGCTATAATTTTAAGTAGATATGTTTTTAAGAAACTTTAAAATAGTGAGTATTTCTTAACCTTTTGCCCTCTTTGAATTATAAAGACTTTCTTTGAGTGTATATATGCTGGAAATTTGCAGATTAGGCTTGAGTTATGTTTAAATGATAAATAAAATCACATAAAAGACATCATTAAAAAGCAGTCATTTTATTTCTATTTGTTGCTAAATACATATAATGGTAAAGGGAGTGGAGAATCTAGTGTGTTCAAATTAATTAAAACCTTTATGGGGGGTGGGCTTCAATTAACCACACACATAGGTTAATTGTTACCAATTGAGTCTGAATCTAAACACATGCTATCCAATATCTTAAAATTGCTTGACAATTTTAGTAGATTTGGTCCCACTGTTCTAATATCTTCAACTCTTCCCATTATTATACATAAACTCTAAATTTCTTTGCCTGATAGATCATGTCTTTCAAAACCACCAATTTATTTACTTTCACTCTCACATATGAAATCCAATTATAATTTTGCTCAAATAATTTCTGAAGCAGCTATGTTCTGTTTTATACATGCCATTTCCATGCTGAACTCCAGTGTTCCTTCTTAGCTGATCTTGTAAAACAAATGTCTGCTCATGTTTGATGACAAAACTCAAATTTGACTTATTTTGTTATTTCCTTAATTTCCTCCTGTGCATTTCTATTTTGTACTCTTCCTCATGCAGTCCCCCACATCAATAATTTGTTATTAAGTGACTTGGAGTTGGTTCTGACTCATAGTGACTCTGCATAGGGCTTTAAAGGAGTTGCTGGTGGGTTTGAACTGCTGTTCTTATGGTTAGCAGTCCAGTACTTATTGTACAGCACCGTATCAGGACTCCAGTAGTTCATACATTTCTATGTCACTTAGAAAAGCTATATTACTCTTGCTTATTAGTGTTTCTGATAACCCAAGTTGTTGTTGTTGCTGTTATGTGCCATCGAGTCGGTTCCGACCCATAGCGACCCTGTATAGAGTTTCCGAGGGTGTAAATCTTTACGGGAGTAGAAAGCCTCATCTTTCTCCCGCGGAGCAGCTGGTAGTTTCGAACCGCTGACCTTAAGGTTCGCAGCCCGATTCGTAACCACGCTACCAGAGCTCCTTGATAACCCAAGTAGCAAGTTAATTTTTGATAACTTGGATACTCTCTTCTTCATCTTCTTATCTATAGCTCACTCTCTGGAGTAACGAATACTAGAATTTAAGTAGTACATATTGAGTAAATGAAGTAATGAATGTACATAGAAACAAACTCAGGTTTCACCCAGTCTCATATTGTGCCTGGAATCAAGGTCTAGGAAATTATAGAGCACTAAAACATTCAACATCTCTTTGGATATTCTAATTTTTTTGAAACCCCAAATAATTTTAAGCTCCATGAACATAATATAGCATAAATTTTGATAAATATGAGTATAATAATAATATGGAGTATACATTTTAATGGTGATAATAATACATATATACTTTTAGTTTAAAACAGCTAGAGTAGTTATTTAAACATTTTTCCCCTCGAAGAGTCTATTTGACTATTCCTTGTATTTGTTAAGTGCTGCCCAGTTAGTTCCGATTTACAGTGTCCCTGTATGTTTCTGAGGAACAGCTAGTGAACGTGAACCACCAACCTTACTGTTCAAATCGACCTTGCAGGCCAGGGCATTAATGTACCGCGCCACACCAGGATTGCTAAGGGTATTTCAATTAAGTAATGAGTGGAACTATGCCTTGTTAGTTGTCATCCAGTCAGTTATGAGTCATAACAACCCAATGCAAGAAAGAATGAAGCACAGCACAGTCCTGCACCATCCTTCCAATCATTGTTATGGTTGAGTATCTTGAAGCAGACTTGCCTAATGCAATACGTATTTTGATTTCTAGATTGCTGTGAGTGTGGATGGTTGATCCAAGCAAAACAAAATCTTTGAAAACGATCATCTTTTTTCCATTTATATGGATGTTGTTTATTGTTACAGTAGTGAAGATTTTTGTTTTCTTTACATTGAGGTGCAACCCATACTAAGACTATGCTTTTTGATCTTCATCAGTAAGCATTTTGAGTCTTCTTTGGTTTCAGCTACCAAGGTTGTGTCATCTGCATATCATAGGTTGTTAATGACTCTTCCTCCAACCTTGAGGTCACGTTTTTTTCATATAGTCCAGTTTCTCAAATTATTTGTTCAGCATAGATTGAATAAGTGAATTGAAAGAATACAACCCTGATGCACACATTTCAGTGTTCCCCTTTTCTGTTGAAACAACGGCATCTTAGTCTATGTAAAGTTTTATCATGAGCACAGTTAAGTGTTTCAGAATACTCTTTATCTGAAAGGTTACACAAAGCTTGCTATGATCCACACAATCAAAAGCTTTTGTATAGTACATAAACCACATGTAACATCATTCTGGTATTCTCTGCTTTCAGCCAAGATCCACCTGATGTTAGCAATATCATTATTTCAAAACCTTGTCTGAACTGGTTTTGAAAATTTAGTGGGTTTTTTTGGACAAATGTCAATGTACTAATGCCACCATTTTTAAATTATCTAAAGAAAAAATTTACTTGCATGTGTTATTAAAGATATTGTCCGATGGTATCCACATTCCATTGAGTCAGCTCTTTTCAGAATGGGCACAAATATTAATCTGGTCAACTAGCTGCATTCCAAATTTCATGGTATACATGAGTAAATGCTTCTAGTGCTGCATCAGTTTGTTGAATCATTTCAAATTGTATTTCATTGATTGCTGGAACCATGTTCTTTGAAAATGCCTTTGGTGCATCTTGAAATTCATTTATCCATATTATTGCCTCTAGATCATGTAATACCTCTTAAAATAGTTGAACATAGATCATTTCTTTTTGATCATTTCTATGTATTCCTTTATTATTCTTTTGATGATTTCTTAAGCATTCAAAAATCTTCCCATTGTTGTTGTTAGGACCCATGGAGTCAGTAACTGACTCAAAGTAATCTTATGCACAACAGAACAAACCACTGCCTGGTCCTATGCCAAGCTCACAAGTGTTTTTACGTTTGAGCCCATTGCTGCTGCCACTTTGCCAATCTCTCTAGTTGGGGTCTTTCTCTTTTTCTCCAACCCTCCACTTTCCCAAACATTTTCTCTTTCTCCAGGGACTGGTCTCTCTTGACCATCTGTCTGAAGTATGAAAGACAAAGTCTGGCCATCCTAGCTTCCAAGGAGCATTCTGGCTGTACTTCTTCCAACACAGATCTATTTATTCATTTGGCAGTCCATGGCATATTTAATATTCTCCTCCAGCACCATAACTCAAATGCATCAATTATTCTATGTTCTCCATATTCACTGCTCAACTTTCACATGCATATGAGAAATGCCATGGCTTGCGTCAGGCACTCCTTAGTCCTCAAACTGATATTTTTGCTCTTCAATACTTTAAAGAAATCATGTACAGTAGATTTTCCTAATGCAATATATCACTTATTTTCTTGACTAATGCTTCCATGAGTGTTGATGGGTGACCTGAGCAAAGCAAAGTCTTAGACAGCTTCAATGTTTTCTCCATTTATATGGATTTTGTTTATTGTTCCGGGGGGTAAAGGCTTTTCACTTCTTTCCATTGACATGCAACACATATAAAAGGCCAAATTTCATCTCTCATACTTCAGACATATTGTCAGGAGGGACCAGTCACTGGAGAAGGATACATGTTTGGTAAAGTGGAGGGTCAGAGAAAAAGAGGAAAACACCCAACTAGATGTATTGGCCAAGTGGCAGCATCAATGGGCTCAAGCGTGGCAACAGTAGTGAGGTTGGCCCAGGATCAGGCAGTATTTCATTCTGCTGTGCATACAGTCTCTGTGAGCCAGAACTGACTCAACTGCACCTAACAACAACAACAATGCCCTATATTGTGCTATACCTTCCCCTCTCTTCCTTCAAACCTCCCCACATCCCAGTAACCAACAAAGAATTTATTTTTTCCCTTTTAGTGTGGGTATTTTTTTTTTTCAAGCTTTTATAATAATAGTCTTATGCAGTATTTCTCCTTTTACAACGGATTATTTTCAATCAGCATGTTCTCAAGGTTCATCCATGTTATTTGGTGGCTTAAAGTGTCCTTGCTATTCTTCAAGGTAACATAATATTCCATTGTGTGGATGTACAAAAGTTTGTTTATCCATTCTTCCATTGATGGGTACTTAGGCTGTCTCTCTTTTTTGCTATTGTAAATAGTGCTGCTATGAATATTAGTGTGCATATATCTACTCATGTTATGGCTCGTATTTCTTGTGGATAACTACCTAGTAGAGAGATTGCTGGATCATAAGGTATTTCTATTTCCAACTCTCTGAGGAAACACCATACTGTTTCCCACAGTACTTGGATCATTTTGTAATTCCACCAGCAATGTAGGAGGATCCCAGTCTCACCACATCCTTGATAGCATTTATTGTCCTCTATTTTTTTGAACTTTGCTGTTATTGCAGGTTTGAGATGATATCACATTGTTGTTTTGATTTGCTCTGGTAGCATAGTGGTTACAAATTGGGTTGTGAACTGCAATGTCAGCAGTTCAAAACTACCAGCTGTTCCGCAGGAGAAAGATGAGGTGTTCTGCTCCTGTAAATATTTACAGCCTCAGAAACCCTGTACAGGGTCGCTATGAGTTGGAACCAACTGCACAGCACACAACTACCACCAATGCCTATGAAGTCATAAGGACCTCTGGTAGCATAGTGGTTACAAATCAGGTTGTTAACTCAAGGTTAGCAGTTCAAAACTACCAGCTGTTCCACAAGAGAAAGAGGAGACTTTCTGCTCCCATAAAGATTTACAGCCTCGGAGACCCTGTACAGGGTCGCTATGAGTCTGAACCAACTCCACAGCACATAACAACAACAACAATGGCTAGTTATTGTGAACATTTCTTAGTATGTTTGTTGGCGGCCCAAATCTCTTCGTTCGTGAAGGGTCTATCCATGTCTTGTGCCCAGTTTTTTAATTGGGTTATTTGTCTTTTTCTTGTAGAGGAGCTGTACTTTCCTATACATTTTAGATATTAGTCCCTTGTCATTGCAAAACAGTTTTTCCCAGTTGTTGACTCCCTTTTCACTCTTTTGGTGAAGTCTTTTGAGGCACATAAGTTTTGAATTTTTATTAAGTCCTAATCATCTATTTTATCTTCTTTTCTTTGTGCAATTTTCACAATGTGTGATAGTCTGTGTGTTCCTTATATTAGAGCCCTCAAAGTTGTTCCTATTTTTTCATTGATTGTCTTTATATTCTGGAATTCACATTTAGGTCTTTAATCCATGCTGAGTTAGTTTTTGTATATGGCCTGATGCAAATGTTTTGTTTCCATCTTTTATATATCACTTTGCAGTTCTGCCAGCACCATCTGTTAAAAAGACTATCTCCTCCCCATCAAAATATTTAGGCCTTTTGCAGAAAATCAGTTCACTGAATGTGGATGGGTTAATTTCTGGAATATTGATTCTGTTCCATTGATATATGTATCTTCTATTGCACCAGTACCATGCTGTTTTGACCAATGTAGCCATGTAGTTAATTTTGAAATCAGGGAGTAAGAGGCTTCCAACTTTATTCTTAGTCATTTTTTTTTTTAAGTTTTTATTGTGAATTATGTGGATTTACATGGGAGAACATCAGTTTTACATTCATCCTATCGTATTTCATTTCACTGCCATGATTACAATCCCTTCCATCCATCATCAAACAACCAAAAATTACACCCCACAGGCTTGCCCCCTGGCCATCAGCACACAGCTCTTCTCCCTCCCTGAGTCCAGTGTCCCAAACTGCTCCATCTGTCCAGATCATCCTCTCTGCCTCCATGTCTGGTGTCACTGCTTCTCTGAGTTGGGTTCTGCACTCCACTCTTCTCACTTGATGGTCCCAGGGACCTCCACTTCTGGACGGCAAAATCAATCACTCCTGTTCCTTTGTTACAAAACATCTACCTTTACATTTCCGACCCTCACTGTCAGTCCTGATAGCAATTATTCACTATTGTACCAAGAGTCTTATCCCCATCTCCTTTCATTAGCCCAGCCCCAACAGATTGGAAACCATTAAGTGGATATTCTACCTTTCCCCAACCCATCCAGAACTAGGGTCCCTCTTGAAAGCTTGTAAGCCAGTCACTTCTTGCCTTTGTAGTCCCCCATTTTGGGTAGCCAATGTCTAAGTTGCCCATAAAACTGATTTTTGTTTGTTGATATTATACTCTGCCACTTTGTTGAATCTTCCAATGATGTCTAGTAGCTTTTTTTACTGAGTCTTTGGGGTTTTCTATGTATTGAATAATATCATGTGCAAATAGAGACAATTTTATTTCCTCTTTGCCAATTTGGGTGCCTTTAATTTCCCAACTTGCTGTATAGCTCTGGCTAAGACTTCCAAAACAATATTGAATAGGAGTGGTGACAAGGGCATCCTTGTCTGGTTCCCATATGCATAGGGAAGGCCTTCAGTTTCTCTCCATTGAGAGTGATGCAGGCTGTTGGTTTTTTATATATGCTCTTGATTATGTTCAGGAATTTCCCTTCAATTTCTCCTTTGTTGAGTGTTTTTATCAGAAATGGATGCTGGATTTTGTCAAATGCCTTTTCTGCATCAATCAATATGATCATGTGGTTCTTCTCCTTTTTCTTATTTGTATGGTGGATTACATTGATTGTTTTTCTAATGTTGAACCATCCTTGCATCTCTTTTATGAAACTCACTTGGTCATGATGTATTATTTTTTTGATGTGGTGCTGGATTCTGTTGGTTAGGATTTGTTGAGAATTTTTGTGTCTATGTTAATGAGGGATATTAGTCTATAATTTTTTTTTTCTTAGTGATGTCTTTCCCTGGTTTTGATATGAAGATTAAGCTTGCTTCATATCATGTATTAGGAAGTTTTCCGTCCTCCTCTATATTCTGGAATAATCTGAGTAGAATTTGTGACAGCTGTTCCCTGAATGTTTGGTAGAACTCACCAGTGAAGCCATCTGGGCCTGGACTTCTTTTAGTTGGGAGTTTTTTGATGATCTGATCAATTTCTTCTTTTGTTATGTGTCTGTTCATGTTTTCTACTTCATTCTCTGTAAATTTAGGTAGGTCGTGTTTTTCTAAAAATGTATCCATCTCTTCTAAGTTTTCAAATTTGTTGTGTCAGTTTTCTTAATCCTATCAAAGGACCAGTTCTTGTCCTGTTGATTTGCCATGTCCCCAAATTTTGGTATGTTGTGTTTTCATTCTTGTTTGTTTCTAAGAATTTTGTGAATTCACATTTAATTTCTTCTTTTACCTAGTCGCTTTTCAGGAGGGTGTTATTCAGTTTCCATGTATTTGACTTTATTTCCTTGCACTACTTATTGTTGGTTTCTAGTTTTATAACACTGTTGTCTGAAAAGATGCTTTGAATATTTTGATGTTTGCAAATTTATGGAGGCCTGCTTTGTGACCTAACACATGGTCAGTTCTGGAGAATGTTCCATGTGCACTGGAGAAGAATGTATATTGTGTTGTTGGGTTGAATGCTCTGTAAACATCTATGAAGTCAAGTTTGTTGATTGTGCTGTTTATTTCCCCTGTAACTTTGTTGAGTTTCTTTCTGGTTGCTCTGTCCTTTTTCGAAAGTAGCGTATTAAAATCTCCCACTAGAATTGTCGATTTATGTATTTCTTTCTTCAGTTCTGGTAGAGTTTGCTTCATATAACTTGGTGCTCTTTCAGTGGGAATGTAGATATTTATTATGGTTATGTCGTCTTGCTCAACTGATCCTTTGATCATGAGATGTTGTTGTTGTTGTTAATTGCTGTTGAGTCGGTTCTGACCCATAGCGACCCTGTACAGGGTTTCCGAGGGTGTAAATCTTTACGGTAGTAGAAAGCCTCATCTTTCTCCCGTAGAGTGGCTGGTAGTTTCGAACCGCTGACCTTAAGGTTCGCAGCCCGATTCGTAACCACTACGCTACCAGAGCTCCTTTGTTCATGAGATAGTGTCCTTCTTTATCTCTTATGCTGGTTTTTCTCTTAAAGATTACTTTATCAGAGATTAGTATTGCCACTCCTGCTTGTTTATTATTGCAATTAGCTTGTATATATATTTTTTCCATCCTTTAATGTTTAATCTGTTTTTGTCTTTGTGTGTGAGGTGTGTCTCTTGCAGGCAGCATATTGAAGGGTCTTGTTTACTTACCTATTCTGCCACTCTGTCTCTTCACTGGTACATTTAATCCATTGACATTCAGTGTAATTATTGATAGGTATGAAATAATTGTTGCCATTATGTTGATTTTTTTATAGTGGTGTTCATTTCTTTGGTCTGCATGTTTTCTTGTGCTGAGTTTGTGGCTTTGTGCTATTTCTTGTTGGTTTCTTCTGGTTTTCATTTTCCTTGTTTAGTTTGGATGTTCATTTTCATGGTAATTTGTGAATTATTAACTTTCTTTGGGGTTACTTTATTGTCTATTAACTTTTCCCTACATTTAAGACAATTTATTATATCCTGTATTCTACCTGACCTCCTCATCACCTGAATCTCTGCTCATATATTTTTCCTTTCTTTATCATTGCTATTATTTTGATCTTCGGTTTACCTCCCAGCTCCTTTGTATCCATTGTTGTAATTTTGTTCTGTTCTGGACTCTGCTATCTGCTGGCTGAGTTTCCAGTGGTGTTGCCACATCTGTCAATCTCTGGTTGTTGTCTGTTCTTGGTATTTTTCAGTCCAAAGGACTCCTTTTAGGATGTTTTGAAGCATTGGGTTCGCTTTGACAAAGTCTCTTAGTTCTGTTTACCCTGGTATGTTTTGATTGCACTGATGTATTTGATTAACAGCTTTGCTGGGTAAATGATTCTTGCCTGGAGGTTTTTTGTTTTGGTTTGGTTTGTTTTTTCTTTTAGGGTTTTATGTATGTTTCCCCATTGCCTTTTTACCTGCATGGTTTCTGCTGAGAGATCAGAGATTAATCTGATTTGCTTGCCTTTGTATGTAACACTTTTCTTTCCCCTGGCTGCTTTTGAAATTCTCTCATTGTTTTTGATTTTGGAGAGCTTGATTATGATATGTCTTGGTGATTTTCTTTTGGGGTCTATTCTTCCTGGGGTTCATTCAGCTTCTGGAATGCTTCTCTTCTTATCCTTCAAGATATTAGGGAAATTTTATTTCAGAATCTCTTCAATTATCTCCTGTGTGGCTTTCTGTCATTCTTCCAGTTCCAAAATAGCAATAAATTTTAAGTTATTCCTCTTTATGTTATCCAACATAGAATCTTAGATTCTTTCCAGATTTTTTTTTACCCTTTTTTCTGCTTGCTTGTTAGTAGTATTTAGAGATTTGTTTCCAGCTTCCTGGTTCTGGCTTCCACCTCTTCAATTCTACTCCTTTGCCCTTTCATTGTATTGTCCAATTCTGATATTTTATTATTAATCCTTTGGGCCTCTTTTTTCAGGTTTTTTTTTTTTTTTTTTTTTTTAATTGTTTCCAATGCTGTATCTATATTGTTTGATTGCTCCTGTAGCACTTGTCAGATTTCTTCCATTTTTTCCTCCACTTTTCTTTGAAGTCTTTGGATTGTGTGACTATCCTTCTGTATTCCTTCTCAGGCAGATCCAAAGTCTGTTCTTCTTCAATGTCTGTCTCCAGCTCATTTGTCTCAGTTACGTTTTTTTTCTGTCTCTGGACTTGTGCCAAGATCTTTTGTTGTTTTTTCTTGGACATTTTCAGTACATAGATGTGGTTTCAATGATAAAATGAATGCATATTGCTGTATTGTTACGCTTACTGAGTTTCTCCTGGTGAATGTTATCTGGAGATAGGCTTCCATTTTCAGGTCTCTGATTATTCAACTGCAAGCAATCTTAGCAAGTGTTGGCTATCTATGTAATGTGTAGCAACTGGTATTCGCTCCTGTCCAGACCATGGGAATTATAGGGTATCCTTGTAGCTTGGCTCTATGGCCATGACTGCTGTCTCTTCATGGGTAACATAGTGAGAGAAAACTCCCATTACCAGGAAAATAGCAAGAACCAAAGGACAAAAAACACAAACAAAATAAAAGCAAAAACAGAAACAAAAACAAAACCATAGCAGAACGCAGGCAGAGTCCTGATTGATTCAGAAATTGTATGTCTACCAGCCACTGTTAGATTTCTTCACCTGTGGGTGCTCAAAACTATTTCCCCTTATTTTATATTAGACTAAAGCTCTGGAACTATCCCGGCAAAGTGCCTTCTCTGATTTTTCTGCACCTCCACTGAGGAGGCTCCAATGTGTGTCCTTTCTTGTCTTCTTAATGATCTTTTGCTTTCTTCTTATATGTTTTTCTTGATGTCATCTCACAACTCTTCTGGTCTTCATGTCATCCCACATGTCTTTTGGTCTTCGGTCTCTAGAGCCTAATGCATCAAGTTTGTTCTTCAGATAATCTCTAATTTTGGTGAGATATGCTCAAGGTCATATTTTGGCTCTCATGGACTTGTTTTAATTTCCTTCAGATTCAGTGTGAATATGCATGTTAGTAATTGGCATTCTGTTCCATAGTCTGCCCCTGGCCTCATTTCTGTTAATGATACTTTTCCAATGCCTGCTGTTTTTCCACTGTCTCTTTCCATATATGTTCTCAATTTGATTTCTGGGTATTCCATCTGGTGAGGTCCATGTGTATAGTTGTTTTTTATGTTGTTTTAAAAAGGTATTTGCAATGAAGTCATTGGTCTTACAAAATTCAGTCATGCAAACTACAACATCATTTCTATCACCAAGACCTTATTTTCCTACCGCTGATCTTTCCTCTTTGTTTCCAACCTTTGCCTTCCAATCGCCAGTAATTATCAATACATCTTGATAGCATGTTGGATCAATTTCAGATTTAAGAAGTTTGTTGTTGTTATTAAGTGTCAATGTGTTGATTCTGACCATTAGCGACCCTGTATAGAGTTTCCAAGGAGCAGCTGGTGAGCTTGAACCACCAACCTTGCAGTTCAAATGGCTTTGCATTATGGCCCATTAACTCACAATGTCACACTTTTCATTATCACTGACTAGTGGTTGTACGTAAATTTGAATTATAGTGTTATTAACTGGTCTTCCTTGTAGATTTATGGATATTATCCTATCCCAGATAGCACTGTACTTCAAAAAGATCTTGATATGTTATTTTTGATGATGAATGAGACACCATTTATCTTCAATTTTTCATTCTTGGTGTAGTAAATCTTGTGATTGTCAGATTCAAAGTGGACAATACCAGTCCATTTCAGCTCACTTATTCAACCTGTATGCTGAGCAAATAATA